>NW_026083009.1:0-130178 GCF_020184175.1 Aphis gossypii
AGTAGGTACAAATATGGAATGTAGTAAATAAAAAAAAACTGTATTTTTTCCACCTATAAACAAAAATGTAATTTGTAGAATTTTATATAATTTAAATCAATAATAACAATTATCTTTAGAGGTAAGCGTGGATTGGGTCCAATGGAATTAGGATTAATCATAGGCGGAGATCAGGGGGGTAAGACCCAATACCAATTTATTTTTTACGGTAATATACCGAACAATTAAGTTACAATTCACAACAAAAAATATTGTAATAATAATATTAATGTAATTATTGTAATAATAAATAATCATTAATTATATTGTGTTTATATTGTACATATTTTGTATCAATTGGCCATTAATATATAATAACATATTATTATTACAGGTACTGTTCTATTTATAGATGGGGGAAATATCATTTCATTTCTAATATTTGTTATTTCTCGAGAAGCGATAATAATTAATAACCCAACAGATAGGGGGCTATTATGGGAAAAACGCTATACCTGTATTAGACCCGTTGTAACGTTTATCATGATTGAATGAAATGTACCTAATACCTATTCGTACATTCTGATGGGTATCGTTCATTCGTATTCGTACAGTAATTCCGTAACCTTGTGCGTAACCGTATTGACTATTTTGTACTTAATTTTATTTTACTTATTGTTTGATGTTATTGGGAATACATTTCTTTTGAGATTGTGATTTAGATTTTTAATAAATAATTTAGTTCAAATATGTTTGAAATATTTAAATTTAAATCAAGGTTTTTCTAGTATGAGGAAAATAAAAACATGGCTAAGAACATCTATATACAACAAAAAGAATTTAAAGAACTTTCAGTATTATGTATTGAAAAAGGTAAGACTAAAGTTTTAAGTAATGAAGCTATTTTTTTTGTTTGTAAGCATTTAAGATATTGTGATAACGAAAATCTTCCACGATTTTGATGAGTGATTTAATGTAAAAATTGTCCCTACAGGTCTGTTTGGCATCTAATATTTGAGCCCCCTTCAATATTTCATATAGAATCTCCGCCTATGGGATTAATTATAGTAATTCACGATTAACTTATAATTTGATGTAAATAGTGTAGTAATTTTGTATTATGGTAGTAACAATAAATATAATTACTTTCTGTGATGCAGGAAGAATTTTTGTATTCTTCAAATAATTTTCTACTAGAACTATCTTTTATTTTTATTTCGAAGAGTTCCTTAACCTTGATGTGTTTTTGTTCATAAGAATTAATAAAGTCTGGGCATTCTGGATACAATTTTTTAAAATCAATGTCAACCTATAATAAGTATATCATATAACATTTTTATTTGTAATTAATTGGTTTGTATATATTATATAAGTGAAATTGGTAAAAAATTTGATTGAACTTACTAATCTAAACCCATAAGGCAATGTGTAAGGCTTCCACATTCCCATTATTTCTTTTGTAGAATTAGTGTTTTGAATGGAATTGAGTCGATAATTAACAGTTTCCTTCCACAACTTTTCCAAATCATTAAAATTTGAAAAATTATTATTGTTTTTTATTTCATCTACTGCATATTGAACACTCTGTTCCGGCTCTAATAACAGTAAAAGAAAAAAAAATCAGTATTTAAAACTTAGGGTAAGGTCAAGAATAAGGTTTCTAGTTTCTTTACATTAGAGTAGTTTATAATATTATTGCAAAATATAATAAATCAGTAAGTTGAAAAGTGTAATACAAATGCATCAAATTAGGTACAAAATTGAAAAGGCACTGCACTTAAATAAGCTAAAGAAACATTTTTGAGCGACTAACTGTAGAGGTTTGATTTTGTAGTTAAATTAATAAAGGTAGTGTTTTTGAATAATTATATATACTTTTGCAACATATTTGTAATACCAATTCAACTAACAATTTAAAATGTTCTATATAATCTTACCAAACTCTGTGCAATGCTTACGACCACTATGTTTTTCTTGATTTCTAGAAGTCAACTTTGTTGCCACTAAACCTGTTGTCTTAAGAAGCCTTATAGAATTATAATATTTAGCGTATAATTTTCCCTTAGGGTTTTTATTTGAATCGTGCTTCATAAAATACAAATCCTGTAAATAGCCAAAACAGATTGTACTTAAAAATTTTAGGTAATATTAAATAATAGTTATTTACTTTCACTTCTGTAGGAAATATAGACACTAATTGATTTGCCAACTGTTCTGCCAGGTTCACAGACATGTTTATCTTTTTAGTGATGACCCAGTTAATTACAGTATCTACTAACATTGATCTTATACCGTCATTCAATTTTTGGTTTGACTTATAATATTGAAGTATCATTAAACCAGTGTTTGATGAATTTAATACTTCTCCTAAATTTATACTTATATTATTAATATTATTTTGATGATGATATTGAATAGGTTGATTAGTAGAGGCTTTTAAATTCAACTGTGGTGTGTTGGTAGACTTCATATCATTTTCTTGAGTTTTTTGCCATTTTTTTAAATTATATACAAACAACAGTCTTATCCCTAATGGAAAATGTTTTAGAAGTTCATAAGCTTGATCAGCTTCCATAATTATTATACCTTTCATACAGATAAGTTCATCTAAACAAAAAGATATTTTAATTTTATATTTTTTAGTTTAATCATGTAATAAACAAAAATGTAACAGGTACTCACCTAGTAAAGTTTGAAAAAGAAACCCTAAGCCCCAATTAGTGAGTAAATCATGAAGGGGTACCATGTCATCAACTGGATATTGATATCCCTCCAGTGTAGGTACATTTAAAAATTGAGGATTGGTCGATTCCTGAACATTTTAAAAACTAAAACTATCCTACACATGCACCATCAATTTTATATTAGTATTTGATATTTGTATATAATTATATTATGAACATAAAATATTAAAACAGAAAAATTATAATAATAATATTACAGTAGTAATATTTAAAATTCCTTTAATGGTACATAATCATGTAAGTTTGTTAAAATTTACATACAAAAAGTAAACATATACTTACATTTGAATTACTGCAGTTCCAAAAATCGTTAACTAAGGCTAAATCTGAATCATTACCAATTGCAGTATTATCATTCATTTTGTTTCTTAATAAATAAAAATATATATATATATATACATATGTACAAATTACTAAATTAGGTATAATAATTTAAATTTAATAAAATTCTTTAAGGCGAATCATCAATTTGCCTGATGATACTTCATTAATATTTATAGGAGGGCCACTAAATTCATCGATACCTAAGATCAAGCAGTTATTTAATATATTTTTGTTTATATTAACCTCAAATGCCTCAAGGTGTGAATTAAAACCTTCTAATTCAATTTGTTTAGTACATAAATATACTTTATCAATAGATTCATGCACAACTATAATTTCATCAATTTCAAATAAACAGACCTGGTCTGTAAACTTGGTAAGATAATATCCTTTTTTGTACAAAGTTCCAATATATTCTATTTGATTGTAGCATGAAATTGAGAATTACCAGAAAAATAACTATTATAAATCATTTGTCTATCTATAGGTATGCTATTTGTCAAATGTTTGTGTTTTAATGAAACATTTGGTGTAGGGGGCTGTAAAATAATGTGAGCAAACTTAAATTGAAATTTTTTTGCAAGAGTTAAAGTTATATTTTTTCTAGAAGATGTTGTACGAGCATACATCTTCAATTCTTTATGTTTACCCTCAAATCTAAAACACCAGTAATGCCTATGTGGTCCAGATTGTTCAATAATAGAAGGATAGTGAATTAGAAAATGATGTTTTGGTTTTAACGTATCATTAAAAAAATGTGTATACATAGAATTATGTTGGCTTATTAATTGTTTTAAATATGATATTGTACTTTCAGTATACTTGTATGATAAAAGAATATCAATTATTTTAATAAAAACCAAGTAAAAATTCCAAACTTCATCATATATGGGTATTAAATCCCCTATCATAAGTGAAAAATAATGAACAAATGTCATCATCTCCCTTGCTGTCATTTTTAAACGAAATTTACTTAAATGTAGCTCTGTGATTTCGGGAGACAAATTTCCACTTTCAAGTGGTCCATAGTTGAAATTTTTTTTTCTTAGGTTTAATGTTTCCAAAGAGAATATCTGTAAGTCAATATAGTACTTAATTATATGACACAAATTATAATGACAAACACCCTCAAAAATGTCATGCATGATATCAACAACATAATTTTGTGTCACATGAAAACTATTTAACTTATTTAGTATTGATTCTTTATAAATACCAGTTTCGCTAAAATTATTTAAAGCTACATCTTCTGCATAATTTTCTATAGTACGCATAGATGCACTATTTTCTTCACATAGATTATGGGAAACTAACTTGTGTGATTTGCAAAACCTACAATAGTAATTAGCAGAAAATGATTTACTAAACTCTAGTAAACTATTTAGGCCCAAGTTATCTCCTAATACTAAACCAAGCACAAAATGAATTTGTATATTACCAAATTCAGTAGAAATACTAACACCTTCTTTTTCTATACTGTTCATCTCATTTATTAACTCTAGTAAACAAGCATAATTACCAAACTCTTTTATATCAGTTGCTTTAATTAATGCTGCTAAAAAAATGTTTGATAGTTTAGAGTTATTTTCAACAAGGGGAAAGCTATAATAAATAGCAGAGATTGATTGAAAACCAGCATGTGATGATAGTGGATTGTTAATTTCTACATCATCAATATATAAGAAGTATGGAAAAACTAACCTTCCTTCAAACTGCCTTATTTTACTTTGCCATAACTTACCTTGTACAAAATTAGAAATAGTACTATTATCTGTTCTGAGACTCTCTACTCTATTTTTCATATTTTTTAAATTGTCACCATGTTCAAAAAAATTTTTAAATTGAAATTTTAAAGGCATTAGAACACCTTTAGTTGAATGTTCACTATAATTAAGAGTACCCCCAATATAACAGCACACATCTCATTATTAATTGTAAATTGTTGTATACTTGTGAGCAGTTTTTTTTCTGCATTTAACCAACGTATCAAGCAATACTCAGTGCTACAATACAGAAAAGGGTCTTTAATTACTGATTCAAGGTTATTAAATTTAGAAAGTTTAATAGGATCTTGGATTTCAATTTTTACTACATTATTTAAAATTGATGCCATTGGTTTTAAAATATTATCCTTTATTCCAGTCTGTATATTAATGACATCACTATTATTAAAATTATTATTATTGTAAAGACTCAAAATAAACTGCACGGTAGATTCATAAAGTTGTTTGACAGAATTTTCGAAATTAAATTCATTAATTATAGTAACACTATTGAAAACATTAACACCGTGGTCCTCAGAAATCATCATATCACTACTTAAAATTGCATTATTTGTAACATTTTTTTGATTTTCTGGCACAATTGAGATATTGCTAGGAGGTACCATTTCCATATGTTTTTTATTCACGTGCCTTTTAAAAGATGACAAGTTACCGAACGATTGATTGCACGAGTCCTTCACAACAAGTGTAATTACTGTCAGGCTTAAGCATGTGGAACACTTTATAGTGAGCCACTAATGCTGGTAACCATCCTTTAATGGATGACTTACAAATATAACAAATCATACTTATTGTTTAAATTAAGTTATACTTACCTTTCGCCTGATCCCGATGATCGATTTTCAAATAACAAAAAAGAATTCTCGCAACTTCAAAATAATTGTGTTTAAACACTTAAAGCACTTTAAACGATTAAATAAAACGTGCGTGAAGTTGGGTGACCAAAGCTAGGTGACTGTTTTTCAGACGAATAGTGATAAGAAACCTTGTATGTGTTGCTGCATTATGTTTAATTCCAGGCGCCAAACATTTATATTGCCATTTCTAAGTTACTTCACCGTTATAAAACACAAGATAGCGCAGCTATGTTGCTAATTTTTATAGCACAGTAAATCGCCAGGTGTTCCCCGTGGAGTCGCCAGTGGCTTTAAAGGAGGGCCGATCATAGGCGGAGATTGGGGGGTGCTCCAAAAAAATCGAAAATATCGAAAGCCCCCCCAAAATTATCAAACATTTTTCATAGTATATAATATTAAAAAAGGTACTTATTTTACAACGATTGACAAAATCTTGGAACTTTACAAAATAATATTTTTTTCCCGAAATGTTGTCAAAATAAATGTCAATATAATAATTATTATACCATAAAAATACTAAAATTTGAAGAAAGTCAACTTTTTATTGATCATTATCAAGTAAATCTTCAGTTTTTATTTATAGTATAGTATTATATTATAAATTAATAATTTTTAAAGTGCATAATATTATATAGTTAGTAATTCATATTTAGTAGTTTTGTAATTTAGTAATTTAGTAGTTGATGCGTACTGAAGAGTGAAGGTATGATAGATAATAGAGTGGGGGTCTTACTTTGCAAAGCAACATTTAAGCTCCCCCTCAAATTTGATCAAATCTCCGTCTATGGGGCCGATATGTTCAATTGATAATATATATATATATAAGTATAACACTTTTGACCTACCTACATATCCTACATATAAACCTACATATCCGGATAATTGTTTTCCGTAGGACGCGTAGTCGACGGTAGTCGTGCGTAGTTTTTAATTTTTTTCGTCGAGTTCCCGGGAGAGTCGAAGAACTTAAACTACATACGTGGAAAGCCAAAAAAATTTCCCATCAGACGTATATATTTAAAAAGGACTCATAGCTTGTTGAGAAAACGAAAACGGCGTACCAACCCGCCAGGTGACTGTTTCCCGTAAGACGCGTATCGGGTAGTCGTGCGTAGTTTTTAATTTTTTTCGTCGAGTTCCCGGGAGAGTCGAAGAACTTAACCTACATACGTGGAAAGCCAAGAAAATTTCCCATCAGACGTATATATTTAAAAAGGACTCATAGCTTGTTGAGAAAACGAAAACGGCGTACCAACACGCCAGGTGACTGTTTCCCGTAAGACGCGTTTTGGGGAGTCGTGCGTAGTTTTTAATTACTTTGTTGTATTCATTTATATTAGCCGCAATTGATTTGCGGCTTCCAAAAATTATTAATGATGATTTACTTAAAGTGCAAATATTAGGTATACTTACACTCTACGAGAAGTGAATTTGATTATCGTCTATTTTATGTTTATTGGACTGTTCATGTGAGAATTATATTTTAATTGTTTTTGTTTGTTAAGTTTGTTGATGTTTGATATTTTTTCATGTTATTTCTTTAATGTTTGATTTATGTTTAATTCAATTTTGTTTCTTTTGAATTTGTTGGATTTCAGTTTCAGCCTAGGAGGTGTTAATTTATTGATGTATGTTTAATGCTTTTATATGACGTCTTTAGTACGTGCCATCTTTTGTAGAATTATTAAATGCCAGTATTGTAAATACCATATTTTTAACGAAGTCTATTGATGGTTCAGAATCAGTAGATGGCGTCTCACATATCGTTTAAAATTCGAATTTATTTAACCCTTTTGTCGATACTTATTACTCATTGTAGTTATTAGTCATATTATATTTCTGTTAGACTGTTTATATTATTAAATATAATATTATACTATTTGAATTAGTAGCTTTATTTTATATTGTCGATGACTGATGAGTTGCTGCATCCCCTGCATTGAACATATATAATATCATTATTCATTGTAGAAACTATAAATATATTTGATTATAAAGTTATAACTTGTATAAATAATATTTTAATCTTCTAGATTAAATTCTATTATTATAGACGATAACATTCAGTATAATATATTATATATCATGATAAAATAAACGTTTATAAAAGTTTTTTTTATCATGTTATATATATTAGTATCAAATTTATAATTAAATGTTTTTACATAGAATTCATGACCTTGTAGGCCAACGGACATATTGTTATAACATATAACGTTTATTTTTAGTTGATTAATGATTTCCCAATAAGTCCATTAAGAAGACCCTATACCCGCATTTGGTGTTGTCCGCCTTACACACGCGTAACATAGTAAAAACTGTTAAATTAATAATAATTACATTTTTAATACATAAAAGGTACATGGTTATTAAGGTACATGCACCTTAATAACTAAGTTCTCTATCTAGCTATCAGGATATGTATATCCCAGTAGCGAGTAGGTACAATACTACAATGATTATCACTATTATTATCTTGGGTTCGAACGATATCGAATTTATTACTTTTAACTTCTGGTCTTTATATGTATTTGATAAGTATTATTATGACCATTGACCAGTGCCGTGATCACCTTCAGTGGGGCCAGGCCCGGGGACTAGGGGGGGGGGCAGAGGGGTCGCGTCCCCAGGGCCCACAATGTTATGGGGCCCCCCGGACAAAAATTAAGAATTCTAAATATCATTGTCACAAAAAATTAAATTAGGTATTAAAAAAAAGTTATATCGTATAATATTAAATAATTAAGTATGTTTTTGACGTTTTTGTGGAATATACACTATTTCACTATTACCAAAGAATAAAGAAATTACAGATATTACAGTGTGTATTTCTATTCTCGATGGTTGAGTTTGATTAGCGATAGGTTAGGTTCATATATCAATAGTTTTGTTAATAATTTATTATTCGAGTTTTTATTGTATATAATCTTTTTATAGATTTTTGAGCCCTGTAGCGCGTGTGGGAAATGCCACTATAGTGATTATTCTGTCTGACAGAATAATGCATGACAACTAATAATAATACTTATTGTGTTATTATTTTAAAATTTTAAATAGCTCATAGATATTAGACACATCAACATTTAATTATCTGTACGGGCTATACGAATTTTTTTATTTCATATTTTTTAATTTGTTCAATTTAGAGAGTATTGGGATCTCAGTAAACCACCATTTGATGCTTCAAATGTGCATAAAATATTAGAATGGTTCGAGGAAACAAAAATAAAAGATGTATTTCCTAATATTTTAATTGCAATTCGATTAAACTTAACGATTCCTGTTGCAAATGGTTCTGCTGAACGGGCATTTGTTTGTTTGGAGTACAATTTTGTTTTTTATATATTTTTACCTGACTTGAAAAATGTTTTGTTTTTACTATCTTTTCTATATTTATATGTATTTAACTAAAAAAAAAGCGGGCAAGTGGGTACCGCTCTGCTGTACATTAGGTGCCATGTGGATCACTATTATACATTATAGGAGGGTTAAATTTGAATCCAATGATAATTATCATTGTATACGAAAAACGATTCTGAACGAATATGATTTGTCAGCCTAGGATATAATTTCCAGTGGTTGGTGAAAAAGGTGGTTTGTATTTTAATGACCTGAATACATCAAAATTTAAGTTATTTTATAATAATTGTAAGCTAAACTTATGAAAAATCTTGTATTAAATTTTCAACTCTTAGCTACTTATGCAAATTTTTTATGAATTATACCTACAAAATAATTTGCAAATATTCATGCTTTTGACGAATTTTTGTCAATATTTGAACTTCAAATGCTAATAAAAAAAATTGTGCCTATTTATTCTTATAATTTTTTGATCACTATAAGAATAACTTATGAGGAACTTATGAGGAACCTAACCTAACGTGATCTATAGAGCGTAAATTTGCTATGTTACCCACTTGTAAGACGGAGACAACAATAAATGGTTTTTTGTTTTAATTATGGAAAACTAATAAATACTAAATAGTAAATTTTCAATATTATTTGATTGAAAGCTAAAAAAGTAAAAACCATTTTGATACCTATTTTATGGTTTTATAGAGATGGACTGTGCTGAACTATAGAAGTCTGTTGTGAACAATGTATGTAATATAAATAAAAAAGAACCTCGAAGAAACTGTTTGAGATGTTACCTAATGTTATACTTTATCGCATAAGCAGAATAACATCTACAGTAAAGCATATGTTATTTATAATAAAGCTTAAATAAATTTAATAACTTGATCCATATTTTTATTTTAAATTTAGATTATTTATAATATTATAATATTTATAATAGTACGTGGTAGTAAAACATTATGCCGCGTGCCTGCGTAAACGTTGAGAATGTTGCTATAGCGTTAGCATCAATCAATGCCTTATTGGCTATTGCCTTCTGCCTTCATTACTCAATCAGCTTGCGACCTAGACGCATCGCTTTACACAGAAAAAAAAAAATCTTAAATAAAGACTGTAAGTACAATACTTCTAGTATTTAATTTATTTAATGTTTTATGTTTCTTTGCACGTATGTTCAATATTAAATTAATTTAATGGTTATAATTAATTTGGTTACATCAATTATAATTTTTGAATATGATTTATTTATAGTAGAAAAAATTACAATTTCACGAAACACATGTTCTAAAAATCAAAATTTAAATAATTTTTCCACCATTCTATATTTCTATAAGTTTATTTGATTGCTTCAATATTTCTCGTGGGACATGCTGTATTTTAAATCAGTGAAAAAAATAGTTTCTTCAAATATTTTTATTTAAATTACATTTGCGTTAGGTACTTAATAGTATATTGTGTGGCAAGGGCGGGAAGTGAGCCATTTCAGTCGCGGGCGTTGTGTGCGGCACGAGCCGTAGGCAAGTGCCGCATTTCGCCCAAGACTGAAATTGCCTTCCCGCACGAGCCACACATACTATTTTTTGTCACGCCCAACAGTGCAAATTAAATATGTTTAAATGTTTATGCGTCATGCAAGGAGGTTACTATACATTTAAGATGTAACCAAAAGTTTATGTTTTGTAAGAACCGTGGTAGGTGTACATTTTAGTTTCTGGTTGTGCAGGGGATACCTACGCGCCCGGCGGCCGGCACTTTTGGGGATTTCCTCTTTTCCGCCCGGCACTTTTGGGGAATTCCTCTTTTCCGCCCGGCACTTTTGGGGATTTCCTCTTTTCCGCCCGGCACTTTTGGGGATTTCCTCTTTTCCGCCCGGCACTTTGGGGATTTCCACTTTACCGCCCGCTGGACGGAAAAAGGACGCTTTCGAACGCTTCAACCGTGGTCGAAAACCAAACTTTCGGTGCAGGCGTGACAAAAAATTATTTTTATCACGTTACATTATTATTAAATTATTTTGTAGGTATAGGTAATTCATAAAAATGTTTGTATAAGTAGCTAAGAGTTGAAAATTCAATACAATATTTTCCATAAGTTAAGCTTATAATAATTATAAAAGAACTTAAATTTTGATGTATTCAGGCCATTAAAACATAAACCACCTTTTTCACCAACCACTGAAAATTATATCCTAGGCTGACAAATCTTCTTCGTTCAGAATTGTTTTTCGTATACAATGATAATTATCATTGGATTCAAATTTAACCCTCCTATAATAATATATAATAGTGATGCACGCGGCACCTAATGTACAACGGAGCGATACCCACTTCCCCACTTTTTAAGCTTAAAATTACTTATATTATTTATTATTATTATATATTTAACTAATTATTATATTGTATTGTAAAGTAAACACGAATTAAAATAAATAAAATTAAAAATTAATATTATAGTCTGCATATTAATTTTATAAACGTTCCGGTTCGTATAATTTTCCATTTCAAGCACTGGGTATTGTTAACTATTATCGGAATTGAAAATAATTAATTAGTCTTTTTTTAATTTTTCTGGAATATCTTAACGGCTTGTTTTAGTAATACATTCAAATAAATAAATAATTAACATGGAAGATAACGCGATTATGTGTTACTTCGTAGAAATTACTTTTAAAAAGTAATTGCGTTACTTTAAGTAAAATGTAATGAAATTACTACTGCGTTACATACCTACTGAAAAAGTAATTAGTAATTTGCATTACGTCACTACCTACCCATTCTGTTTAGTGCATAACTTTTAAAATCATTTTGTCACATTTATTAAATTATGAATAATAAATGATAACGGCCATTTTCAACTGATCTTTCATATGTATAATTTAAGCTTTATGCTAGAATTTAACTTATGTTTAGATGTCAACGTATATATTATATAATTACGGCGGTGGCCAGAAGGGGGGCGGCAGAGGCGGCAGAGGCGGGGGCAAATGGCCCAACAACAGAATTAGTAAGTTACCAATGAATACACCTACTAATTAGTTTTAGATTCTGAATTTCTGAATGAAGTGATGAATGTATTGATTTTACAATATGTATTTTTAAATTTTTTTTTGTCCGTGTACATGATAAATAGCAAAATTTTATTTTTATTCTTTCAAAATGGTAGACACTTTGATTTCCAACTTCAGTAGCTTTTTCGATAGAAAGGTGAAATTAATGTATTGGGGAGGTCAAAATTAAAATTCTCTGTAATGTTCTTAAGTGCCAAAAAAAAAATTCAGGATAATCGGTAACTTTTAGCATAATTGATTTTGGATTTTGTAACCTAAATCAAATCACTGTTGATACATAACATTTTCACTGAATGTTCATAATAGCGTTTGCTACAAATCTTAAAATTTTCCAAATGTTTTAGTTACTTCAAGCTGTCAATACAATTCTATTCTTTGGGACAAAAAGTTTGAAAATGTATTTAATACACGGTTCACTATAAATCGATATAATAGCGGTTGGAAAATATTAAAAATATATGCATGGTTTTTTTTTTAGAACTGTTTAACTTCAAATTTTGACAAAACGCACTAAATTGAAAATTTTCATATTATTTAGTTAAAATATCCTTCACTGACAAATCGTCTTCACTCAGAATCGTTTTTCGTAGGTATACAATTATATTATCATTGAGTTCAAATTTAATACCATCCATTAGGGTAATTCACTTATAACCTACTACACAGCTCTAATTCACTTATTCTCTTTTTATGGTTTTGATTTAGTTCTATCTTAATATATTGTATTGTAAATGTAATGGTTGTATCAAGTCAATATCTGTGTCAAGTGTATCAAACCTTACTCGTGTAATAACAACAAATTAACTAAAACGCAAGTGTATACATTTTTTCTTTTATACTTCTCTATTAAAATACTCTTTAAGTACTTTATTGATTTGAACCAATAATGATAAAGCTCTTTTTTAACTTAATATATAATTTATACCTATTAATGTGTAATCAATGTAACCAGACAAAGATATTAGGGGTGTATCTATTTGTGATTGTCCATTTTTCAGTCCACCTATAGAAAAGAACTTGTTCAACATTTTCATTTGGTATATCCCATTTATTGCGTTCACTTTGTATTAATTTCAATTTAAAAAACTACTGATTTTGTTTGTTTTTCATACTTATTATTATAAATTAAACAGTTAGTGATGTTATTTTAGGATTTAGTTACATAGCTTTAATATATTAGATATAACGTCTTGTTTTAAAATAACTTCATTGCTCAAAATCTACTGAGCAAAATTATGTCTCCCAGCAAAATATGGGCTTCCTGAAATTAGGTATTTAAATTTATCATGGATATGTTTTAATTTCAATTCTTTTGATCTTCTAGAATGCAATTTTTGCCTAACCTAAAGCTGCTGACTGCCGGCATAATCGGCCAGCAGCAGCAGCAACAACAAAGCAAGATGCTGCCAATGTGGCAGCACAAAAAGCGGAGAGGGCGAAGAAGGCAGCAGAGTTAGCTTTAGCCTTGGCTGAAAAGCTTCAAGCTGAGGCTGCAAAGCTTGAAGCCGAGGCTAATGCTGCCTCTGCTGTCTCTGCTGGCAGCAGCACCACCAGCACCACCAGCACCACCCCAACAAGCAATTAAATAAAATTAATAAAAAAATATTTAATATAAAATATATGTTTTTATTTCCTGGTCATAAATTTAAATTTAACATTAGTGTTTGTCATGGTTAATATAATCTTATATATAAAAATGAATCGCAAAATTTGATAAGCGCATAACTCAACAACGCCTGGACCGATTTCGCTCATTCTTTTTTTGTTTGGGTCGTAATTGTCAGGAGAAGGTTCTTACGGACGAAAAATTTGAGAAAGTTATCGGGTTAGAGAAATATGACGAGGTGGTGATGAAATTACAGAGGCGCCATCTATCCAGAAAATAGTCAACTAAATTATTTTTGGTAGTCAATGGCAACCATTTAAATAAAATAAATCATTAATTTAAAATGTTTTTAAAAATGCATGCAAATAGACATACAAACAACGCAAATGTTCGCAAATGTTCGTTGAAGTCCAAGGATGGTTTTTACGGCTAGAAAAATTAGAATTATTGCTGGAAAAACCCTAAAAATAGCCCTTTTCTTTTTAAAATAGCCCTTCCTATAATATTTATAATATAATACTGATCGTATCCATGGCAACCAACAATCGTGTTTTGTGCAGAGTGTTTAGTTAGTTAGTGTTTGTTTAGTTCGTGATTAGTGAAAAAATATAATTTATATTTGATATGCCTCCTATAAGACGAAGCAATTTAGGTAGAAGAACCAGAAATGCTACAAACCAAGCTAATTACCGATCTAATTCACAAACGCGTGAAGCGCGAGCAAGTTTGAATCGAGCTGCTTTTAGTTACGATGTGTCAATTGACTACAGTAACTACCAATGTGTTGTTATTGGTTCTATGAACTCGGTTTGCTCACACTGTAAGGCATTAAAATACAAAAACGAAGCCAATGGATTGTGTTGCGCAAATGGTAAAGTGAAATTGATACCATTGGATCCACCACCAGAACCATTGTACTCATTGGTTTCAGGAATAGGAACAGATTCTATACACTTTTTGACAAATATCCAACAATATAACAATTGCTTTCAAATGACTTCATTTGGGGCAACAAATGTAGTTCGGGAAAATTTTATGCCAACTTTCAAGGTATGTATTATAGCAGTTACTCATAATTATTTTAGCGAACAAAATTTTCTGTCACCAAAGTTAAGATGTGTCACTAATCTTCAATTTCTTAATCATTACGAAATATATCACTTAGTCATCATATTATATTATGGTGTTTCAGTTTCAGTGACACTTTTATTATATTTTATATTTGATAGATATTAGTTAAAACTAATATATACTTTTTAAGATCAAATATTATTTAAGTTTGATCACCGACAATCCATTAATTTATACCACACCATAATATATTTTTTTTATTTACAGATACAAGGGCAAATATATCACAGAGCAGGTTCACTGTTACCAGTGTCAGATAGCGACAACAAATTCCTGCAAATTTATTTTATGGGCAATTCACCACAAGAAATTGATCTGCGTTGTGCACATAACAATTTAGTAAAGAGGTCTATTGTAGAACAATTACAAACTTTATTTCATCAGCACAATCAATTGATTATATTGTTTAAAACTGCCCTGGATCTGATGCCATCCGATAATCACAAAATTGTAATCAGAGCTGATAAAACACCTGCAGGTCAACATACAAGACGTTTTAATGCACCAACTATTGATGAAGTTGCTATCGTTGTAGTTGGAGAAAACTTGGAATCCCGTGATATTGTTTTACGTCGTCGGAATGATCAATTACAACGTATAAAGGAAACACACCGCTCATATGATGCACTGCAATATCCCATTATATTTTGGCAAGGTGAAGATGGCTACGATTTCTCAATAAAAATGATAAATCCCATTGCAGGTAACTAAAATATTAGTTTAGCTATGGCGATAATATCTCAGTCATTATATTATGTATTTTAATTTTATATTTGAATGTTATTAAAACAAAATCTATTTACAGGTTCTGAAACCAACAAAAAAGTCAGTTCAATGAACTATTATTCATACCGCCTAATGATTCGGGAAAATGAAGATAATCACATATTGAAATGTCGGCGATTATATCACAAATATGTTGTTGACATGTATGTTAAAATTGAAACGGAAAGATTAACATTCATCAGGTTGAATCAAACCAAACTCCGATCTGAAGAGTATATTCACCTTCGAGATGCGATTAATACTGATGGAAATGCACAGAATGTCGGTCGGATGACTATTCTTCCAGCAACATACATCGGAAGCCCTCGGCATATGCACGAATATGCTCAAGATGCCATGTCGTATGTTCGTCATTATGGTACAGCAGATTTGTTCATCACATTTACATGCAATCCGCAATGGATAGAAATCAATCAGGAGTTATTCTCTGGGCAATCACCCATTGATCGTCATGATATTACAGCCAGAGTCTTTAGACAAAAGTTGAAATCTTTAATGGATTTCATCGTAAAACATAATGTGTTTGGTGAGACACGCTGCTGGATGTATTCTGTGGAGTGGCAGAAACGAGGATTGCCACATGCACACATTTTGATTTGGTTGGTTGAAAATATAAGGCCAAATGAAGTTGATGCAGTGATATCAGCTGAAATCCCTAATGTACAAGTAGATCCTGGATTGCATGAGGTAGTTATCAAAAACATGATACATGGTCCCTGTGGAACTCTTAATCAAAATTCACCGTGTATGATGGATGGTAAATGTTCAAAACGATATCCACGGACATTAATATCGGAAACAATTACTGGTAATGACGGTTATCCATTGTATCGTCGCAGATCGACAGCAGACAATGGAAAATCAACAATTGTCAAATTAAATCAACAAGATATTGAAATAGATAATCGTTGGATTGTTCCATATTCACCCATTTTATCAAAGACATTCAAAGCACACATCAACGTTGAATCTTGCCATTCAGTGAAATCTATTAAATACATTTGCAAATATGTAGCCAAAGGGAGTGATATGGCTGTGATTGGAATTGGTGCAGAGAATTCCAATGATGAAGTTACCCAATACCAAATGGGCCGCTATGTCAGTAGTAATGAAGCAGTTTGGCGAATATTTTCTTTTCCTATTCATGAGAGACACCCTTCTGTTGTTCACTTAGCTGTGCATTTAGAAAATGGACAAAGAGTGTATTTTACAGCACAGAACGCAGTACAAAGAGCTGCTCAGCCACCATCTACTACATTAACCAGTTTTTTTGAGACATGCCAAAACGATGATTTCGCACAAACATTGCTATATTCTGAAATGCCAAAATATTATACCTGGAATCAATCCTCAAGGAGATTTATACGACGGAAACAAGGAAAACCAGTTCCAGGATATACAGATGTATATTCCACCGATGCGATTGGCCGGATTTATTCAGTACATCCAAGCAATGATGAATGTTTTACTTACGACTGCTATTAGTCAATGTACGTGGCCCAACATCATTCCAACAGTTACGAACTGTTGATGGTGAATTGTGTGTATCCTACAGAGAAGCCTGTCAACGTTTGCAATTGCTTGAAAATGACGCTCATTGGGATCAAACTCTCAATGATGCTGTAATATCATCACACGCTCATCAAATACGAACATTGTTTTCTATAATCATATCTACATGCTTCCCATCAAGCCCAATTGATTTGTGGATCAAGTACAAAGATTATATGTGTGATGATATTTTGTATCAAATACAGAATAGAATGGGAAATCCAAATATACAAATCAGTGAAGAAATTTACAATGAAGCATTGATTTCAATTGAGGACATGTGCTTGATAATGTCAAACAAACTATTAATTCAATTAGGCCTGACCGCGCCCAATCGTCCAATGCATGACGCTTTTAACCAAGAGTTGCATCGAGAAAGACTGTATGATCTCAACGATTTGAAAGAATTAATTCAAACAAATCTTCCACTGTTAAATGAACAACAGAAGTATGTATTTGAAACTCTTATGAAAGTAACAAATGATGAAACTGGAGGGATTTACTTCTTAGATGCACCTGGTGGTACAGGAAAAACTTTTTTGATTTCATTAATATTAGCAACAATTCGCTCACAAAATAAAATTGCACTTGCACTCGCTTCGTCGGGAATCGCAGCAACTTTGCTTGAAGGTGGTCGAACAGCCCATTCAGCACTAAAATTGCCATTAAATATGCATAGCAATGAAACTCCAACCTGCAACGTTTCGAAGAACTCTGCAATGGCAAAGGTTTTGCAGCAATGTAAATTGATTGTTTGGGATGAATGCACGATGGCACATAAAAAATCTTTGGAGGCTTTGGACAGAACCTTAAAAGATCTACGGAGCAATAATAACCGATTTGGTGGTGCAATGATTTTATTAGCAGGAGATTTTCGTCAAACATTGCCGGTGATTCCACGATCAACGCCAGCTGATGAACTCAATGCATGTCTAAAGTCCTCCAGTTTGTGGAAACATGTCAAAGTACTTCATTTAAGCAAGAATATGCGTGTCGAGTTGCAAAATGACCAATCTGGAAACATATTCTCTAAACAACTCATTGACATTGGTAATGGCAAATTTCCTATAGACATGTTGACTGGCTGCATTAACTTTCCTCTAAGTTTTTGTCAGTTAACTCGATCAAAAGATGAACTTATTCAGAAGGTGTTTCCAGATGTTTCTCAAAATTACAGAAACCATGATTGGTTGAGCGAACGAGCTATACTGGCTGCAAAAAACATAGATGTAAATGAATTAAATTTCAAAATTCAAGAACAAATTACAGGCGAATTGATGATATATAAATCAGTTGATTCGGCTACTAATCAAGATGATGTAGTCAACTATCCACCGGAATTTTTAAACTCGCTGGATTTGCCAGGATTGCCACCTCACAATCTTCAATTAAAGGTTGGATCGGTGGTTATAATGTTGCGAAATATCAACCAACCGCGTCTTTGCAACGGTACACGGTTAGCGATAAAAAAATTACTAAACAATGTGATAGAAGCAACTATACTCAAAGGAAAGTATAAAGGAGAAGATGTTCTCATACCGCGCATCCCAATGATTCCGACTGATGTGCCATTTGAGTTTAAACGACTACAGTTTCCAGTGCGTCTTGCTTTTGCTATGACTATAAACAAGTCACAGGGGCAATCATTAAGTGTTTGTGGTATTAATCTAGAAAACCCATGTTTCTCACATGGTCAATTGTATGTTGCCTGTTCCCGTGTTGGAAAACCATCAGATTTGTTTATCTATGCGCCAGGTAATCAAACAAGAAACATCGTATACCACAAAGTACTACAATGATAATAATAATAATTATGATTCACATGATTAACAATAAAGCGATTACTTACTTTTAAATCATGACAGAACCGTCACCCTGGTGATAGGGCGTTGTGAAAAAAAAATAATTAAATAAAACTATAACAGTTAAAACTATAACTACTTACTTTTAAATCATTATATATGTTTTATTTAATTATTTTTTATTCACAACGCCCTATCACCAGGGTGACGGTTCTGTTCAGGAGAATTTTTTAAAATACGTAGGCACAAAAACTGCCACATTACAAATCTTTCGTCGTGAATTCGACGTAATATTAGCACTATCAATAAGATTAAAATTAAAAATTAACACACGGCATACGAAAATGCAAAAAAGAAAGTAACACACGGGCAACGCCGTGTCGGGTCAGCTAGTATTAATAATTATTGATAATCAAAAATAGTAAATACCAACATTCATCAATATCAAAGAGTAACTTCTTGTCAGCGTACTATATGCAGGAAGAGGATATTTTAGTTCCCTAAGATGCTCATAACCATGGACTCCAAGGCAAACCTCTTTGAAGCCCATTACTATAGTGTCATGGTCCACTCCGAGTGGGTGTACTTAAAGCAGATATCTGATCATCATTAAGGAATGGTTGTAACAATTCATTAGCTTTCTTAACTTTGGTCTGTAAGTGTTCAACTTCCAGCTGAACTAGCTTGTTTTCTTCTTCAACATTTTCAAGTTCTTTAATTTCTTTTTTCATGTGGTCATTCTCATCTTTTATGCGATTCATTTCAGCTCTAATTTTTTCAAGTTCTTCCTGCAAAGCAAAAGAAAACATTGAACAAATAGAACCATGTGTAAATATAAAAATATAATGTACAATTTAAAGTTTGTATTAATTATGTATATAAATTCATAATTTAAATTAACACTTCTTTGCCTATAACCTTCAAACTTTACATGTACCTTATTAAAATTACATAAATCAACATATATCAAATATTTAAACCGCAAAATGATAAATATTATAATTTATTAGACTTACTATTGGATCTAGTGACAAACATTCCTCTCCAGGCAGCTAACAGGTTCAGAGTAATTCTCACTGATGGTAACATTGCTTTCTATTGACTAATATATAAACAAGATTAAAATTAAAGATAAAACAATTTAAAATTTAACTTACTGTAGCCTGTGATAATCGTTTTTCAGTCGAAGATACATTTTTCTTAAGATTATCATTACTCAAATTTCCTATAGTCTGTAAAATAAGTAATAAACACAACATTAAAACATTAAAATACATTAAAACGATTAAAATTATTACCAATAATAGTAATACATTTTCATATATAATTTAGATAACAAAGCTACTATTCTGTACTTAAAATAATTTGTTTTAATAATGGTATACCTATACCTTATACAAGGATTTTATTTTGGTCTCCAACATGCGAGGGGGATTGGGCACATCAAAGAGTTGGAATTGCATTTGATTTTAGTTTCTTTAAACCATCCAGACGATGCTGTTCGAATTGGTTTTCCTCAAAATGAATCTATTGAAATAAGCATAAGATATGAAATTATTTTCTGATCTTATTATAGGTAGGTACTTCTTATAAGTATAATATAATATATTAATGTATGGAGTAAATTATAGAAGATCGAAATAATCGAAATAAACGAATACCTTTTCTTCGGGAATTCGAACAGTTTACAGCGGTACATCCGCCCATCTTATTTAGTTTCTTTTATTAACTTGGATCCACTCATAAAAATTAATTTCACTAGACTTAAGCAGTCAAGACTAACAAAAAGTCAAAAAATATTCTGATTTAAAAGCATTGACATTACATTTTTCATTATTTTTCCTATATTGATAAGTGATAACTGGTGAGTTGTGTCGCAAAATGGCGGGTGATTATACCTACTTCTATAGTGCCCTAACCAAGGTTTATAGATTATAGTATAATCTATAAACCTTACGATAGTGTGATAACAGTATTTAAAAAAACCAGACAGTAAAAAAAAACCGTTTATATCAGTAAAAACGAAAACGGTTTATATCACTATCATGGATGAAAAATGTCATATCCACTTGGCTTGGAATAAAAACAACAATTACACTATCACTTGCCGCTAAATTAAATAATATTTAAATTTTTATTTTGTTTAATATTTTATTACTCTTGCATTAGTTGATTAATTGATTAATTACAAATGGACAATTTTTAATTAAGCAAAATTTATGTGTATATACATAGTAGTGTTATAAGAGTATAACATAATGACATCAAACATCAAATTTTAATCATGTTGGGTGCATAGTTTTAACAGAAATTATAGTAGTTTGAACTTAATAGATTACTATAATACCTAATTTATTATTTATCTAATAGATGCATATTTTAGTATAATAGTATAATAACAGTTAATTTATTAGATATTTTAAGACTATTCAAGTCATACATTATACTTAATAATTAGGTACATTAATGGAGATAAATAAATAAAAACAGTAACAGAAAATATTATCATTGAAATTAAAATATATTTGGTATAAAAATGATATAAAATATTACTGTTATTATATTACAATATATTAGTAATTTTAAAAATAAGTTATTAGGGAAAAAATAGTAGTATGTGGTAGTAAGGTTTTAGTTAAGTACTTTAATTTAAAAAACATTTTTGTCAGTTATAGCTAGAGACTGGATTTATGTGTTCAAAAAACCTAGGAAGTATGCATTATGTTCTTATTCTGTAGAATATACCCTATAAAATAATAAATATGTAAAAAAAAATGTATTTTATTTTCATTATTTTTAACATAATTTATAAAGTATACAAGATAGTATATGGTAGTTCAACCATAGTTTTTAATCTTAAAATCAATACACAGCAATTTTAAGCGATTAATACTATAACAGGTTCACAACTATAAATACTATTTTACTATAAAATTTAACATAACAATATTGCATAGTATGCATTTAAAAACCATTTATATGCAATGAAAAATCAAAATACAAAATTAATACTTATGGTATTCAAAATTAATGTTATAAAATAGTATCTATCACATTTATATTAGTATAAAATATAAATATCTAATTGATATTTTGTCTTTTTACTTTAATTTAAGTAAATAATAGCTAATAATATATAATTATGTTTTTGTTTTGTGATATTTTTGCCCTATTTTACTATTAATTCTTATTGGCGCTAACCTCAAACAATTTTTTTTATTTTTCTTACTACTTTTTGTTCTGTATCTTCTAGATGCTTAAACAAGGCTGTATCTATAAAATATAAAAACATTATTACACAACAAATTATGTCAATAAACACAGATGGTAGAACATGCAAATAACTTTTAAACTGTTACTTACACGCACTACAAATTTTTCAACAACCTTTCACGTGTACTAATAAAGAATTTACTTCATCAGACAGGGTGAGAAGAAGAAGCTCTACTTCTATAACGAATTGAAACAGTATCTTAATTATATGCTTTATTAATATTAAGTGAGGGAGTTGAAATTAAGAAGGCGGATGTTTGAAAAACAAATGTATCATCTATTTACCATAAAATGAGTTTTAAGACTTGTGTACAAACCGACCTCTATGCAAAATTATATGCAAAAACGGTTTACCGTGAAAACTGACAATTTCGCAATTTGGGAAATCACGTTTAGGTACCAGCTGTTTCCCGGGAAAACCGCGAGAGATAGGACAAAAATCATAAGAGATAAAATGATCCCGTTGGATACTTCGTAAGTTCTATAGTTTAGATTTTTCAAAAACAGTTATTTAGGTTTTTTGAAAACATCGTACACGTCAAATGGCTTTTAAAAAATAAAAGTTTTAAATAATGACTTTTTGGAAAAATGAAAAACTGATCCTAGTGTAGAATCCCTCGGAGAACAAATCGACCTCTATGCAAAATGTTCGTTCGGCCATCGGTTTACCGGGAAAATTGACAATTTCGTAATTCGGAAAATCGCGTTTTCCAGCTGTTTCCCGGGAAAACCGTCATAGATAGGACAAAAATCATAAGAGGTAAAATTGATCACCGTAGGGTACTTTGTAAGTTTTAAATTTAGATTTTACGAAAACGTGTTGTTTAAGTGGCATATAAACAAAAAGTTCAAAATAATTATTACTTAAAACATTAAACAGACGTATATACCATAAGGAAACTTATGGTTATACGAAAAATAACTTTATGTGTTATTCAACTTTTTGCTTCTCAGATTACGGGTGAAATAATGGTCGTAGGTACTTCGACCATAGACCCTTTTTGAATTGTCGTACGCTAAAATACCAGAATCTCGAGTTTCATAGTGATCGATCGAAAATTCAAAATCCAAAAAACACGTTACTACGTAATTTTCTAAGTACAAAAAACATACGAAAAATCATAACTCCCGAACCACAAGTCGCATAACGTCGATCTCGGAACCCATCGATTCGGCGCAAAGTCCTTTATAATATTCAATTACAAAAACGGTTTGTTGCGCCCAAATCTTAGTGCCCATTCCAAAAAAACCGAAAAAAATGTAAATTTTGAACTTTTGAAGCCCCAAATTACAGGGAAAAACGGCTTCTACGGTCTCGACACAAGACGCCACATTTGATCACCGACCTTCAAACTACCCTGTTCCCGAATTTCAGAAACATTGTACTAAAATTAAACATTTTCAAAAATACACCTAGGGGGGGGGGTGTTCAAAGACCCTCGACTTCGGGAATGCGTCTTAGAAGAGCCTAAACCAAAACGTTTGGTGAAGCAATGGTCCCCCTAAGTTGAAACCTGTCCGAAAAATACTAGATTGTCTAGATTAGGTACCTACCTATTTGTGTATTTATATTATATTAAAATACAGTATTTGTAATTAAGGTGATTTGTTTTGAATGAAGGAAAACGATTTTTGTTATCCGACAACTTAGATTTACTTTTAAACTTTCAAACGATAAGTAAATAAGAATCGTGGGTGAAGGACTTAGTATTTTAACAGAAGCAAGCTGCAAATGGTATTGTGACTAAAATTTGAACCTCTGTACTTGACTATTTTATAGTTTTATGCAGTTATATGTTTATTTTTTTATGCATACATAATAACTTAATTTATGACAAGTCTCAAAACCTTTAACGCTGAACAATAGGTATAGTAATTACAAAATAACAAGGGTAAATATTATGTTTTCTATTCAGAATTATTGTGGTCGTCCATTTGCGGACGATATTAATCACACATAAGAGAACGAGAAATTGTAAACCCAAAACTTTATCGGTAGAGAAATTTATGAGGATTCCATTTAAGTGGTCAGTGTAACAAATCTTCCAGTAGTTAAATATATAGCTTTCAAAAAGCATAAAAAAAAAAAAAAAAAACAATACAAAATTTGCTTTATCAATTATTATAGATTATAGATTAGTATAACCATGGTTGTATATAGTTATAGAAGGTTACCATTTCAAATCTTAACCAATATATGAGGTTATTAATTTATTTTTTATTGTTTTTAATTTCATGATAAAGAAAAAATGATTATTAATTATTTATTATCAATTTTGATATTTTTGATTTAATTTTTAAGTATTTAAAGTATTTTACATTTTTTGTTTTGTTTAATTGAATAATAATTTCACTACAGTGTACAGTATACAAATTTCAAATCTAAACAGTTCTCCTTAGATGTGGTTTTTGTAAGTCGTTCATAGTTATTGGCTATTGGTTATCATTTGTGTATTCTGTAGATTTTATATACTATTGAAGTATACCTACTCTATAAGCACACCACTATAACACAAGGATTTTTGCTATATTATATTGGAACAAACTTTGTGTGGAGAATATGAATAATATTGATTATAGTATAGTAAATACAAATAATTATATATTACATACGTTATTATATCATATCAATTTTATATTATTTATCCATTATTTAATAATGAATAAAAATATGTAATATATTTTATTATAAATATAAATATTTTTATTATTGTATATTATTATATAATTATAAATATAAATATATATTATTTAATAATATATAAAAATATAAAATTGATATGATATACTATAAAACTACAGCAATAAAGACAATTTATTTTACATCATGCTAAATATTAAATTAACTAAATGTTGAACCCAAGGCAAAACAATCAACATAATTAATAGACTAGAGTGATATGTCACAGATTTGCCAGGACACAACTGATTTTCAACCCATTGTCTTGAGGAAGTGTCTTAATGAAATGTCCCGGATAACAAATTTTGGTTGTTGGTATATGGTTAAAAATTATTGTCTATTTTATAAAAATATCAATTCATAATTATATAAAATATTTTTTAAATTATTATTAATATTATTATTATTTCATGTATAAATGATTATTCATTTATAACAAAAATCTAGTTTTAAAATAATTGTGGTGTAATTAAAAAAATATATTAATAATTATTTTGTTAAGATAAGACACAAGCAAAAAACAAGACAATAAGAAATCAGTAACCATAGCACAAGCATTACACATAAAATCAAGTAACTAATAATTAATACTAAATAATTATATATTTGTATTTCAAGGCGGTTTATTTATGAATACTATATTTTATGAATTACTAATCCTCAATCTGTCATGTAGACTCTCTGAGTTTAAAACGCTGTGGGAGAACCTTAAGAGGAAGGATGAGGTGGCAATTGCTGCGCAAACGGATAACCTATATGACACAGGTACATACACTATGAACATATCGATGTAAACAAATGTGTCGTTTTTACAGGAGAGAGGTAAACCAAAACAATTATAGCTGATCCTATAGTCAAAACAGTTGTGCTAAATCGACCATATGTTGAACCATTCTGTAACATGTATGATGACAACGCAAATTCTAAATTCTAAATCAAATAATCATAGGCAAGTTAATTTACTTATGAATACTATTATTATTTTAATAGCAGTTACAATGTTTATTAATATTTATATGTTAAACCTATAACTGATGACTTCTAAAATAAAATAAGCTAAAAAAATTGCTTGGGCCTGAACAACATAGAAAATCAAGTTTGTAGTCTAGTACTTGGTCTTAGTTATTCTCCATAGGTTATCTTTTTCATATGAACATATAGGTATTTTGTTCTTTTTTAATAACTAATTCTTCTTACATATTAATAAATTATAAATTAAATAATTAAAACACTAAATGCCGTCCCACTTTAAAATATCAGACTGCGGACTGTCAGTTATGCATAAACAAATCAAATGCATGACTGGTGTGGTTACAAATTGTGTTTTAAAGCTATATCTGTTGACTGTGATCAAAAGACATACAAATTACTGTTTAGGTTTGACTCACCTTATATTAAAAGTACCTGAAATAAAATTAGTTTGATATCTAGTTTAAGAAACTTTTGGTGCTAATTTCGTCAAATGATTAGTTTTTTTTCCACATTAAATCTTAGAACCAATTAAAATGTTGTAATAACAAATTGAGTTTTTGACAAAACCATGTTTTTTTTTTTCTTAACGCGTATAATATTACTTATTACGCTATCTGTTATAGCCTTTTCTAGTGCAGTCAAATCTCGATAACTGAATACTGAATTTTTTGTTACCCTTTGAAGTCTATGTAATATTATTTATATTATATTCTGTGTATAATAATTGTGTCGTATAATACTCAAAAAATACATTTTTATTTCCTTTGAGATTCGAGTGATTAAGACAATACTGTACCAGAAATTTGTCATTATCATTATTTATCTTATTATGATTTAGCTAATGTTCTTAACAAGGTAATTTTTCTTAATAGTCAAGCTAATCAAAATTAGTAATTTAGTTATAATATTCATATGCAATTGTAACGTGCTATTACTCTATAGTCTATATGTTGTATATAATTTTTCAATCCATTTTATCTATTTTTTTTGTTTTATGTTACATCATTTTTGACACAATAAACAAAAGAAATCATTAATTGCATAATCAACAATTCTGTTTTCTTTAGGAATGCAATTAATGGCTATCCAGCGACAACACTGAGAACATGATACCCATTCTACATATTCATCATCCGGTTGACAACGATGCTTATCTGAGTGCCAGTTACAGTATAAACATATATTTGTCATATCTTCAGAATTCTCTAAGAGATAAGTTTTTAAATATTCTCTGTGAATGTTAGGAGCAAACTCTAAACTGAACTTAGAACTGTCCATAATTTTAAATGCATAATATATAATATAAACTCCACAATTAAATGCATCTTCTTGTTTTGGAACGTTTTCAACAGGGCATGGAATAGGTGTTAATAAAGGACATTGTTGTGTATCATCACCGTAGATAACATCTGATTTCAATATTTCAAATACCCTATTGAAACGACCTTTAGATATTCGACCATCTGTGTCATATGGATTAATCGGGTCCATGATATAACACTGTCTGACTTTGAAATTTATAAAGACTATAATCCAGTGAGAATTTTTAACTAACCATGGCAGAATAACCATACTATCCTTAGTGAAAGTAATTTTGTTATACTCTTCTCCAATTTCTTTTTTTTCCATCAGCCATGTCACATCATTGCACGATAAAATATGAGTGTTTTTTAAATCCAGCTTAAAAGCATACGACAACAAACAAATATCTATAACAAAGTTACACAACCAATTTTTTCCAGATAATGAATCAAAATCTGAGATGTGCAGATCGGTCATGATGTTACAATTTTTATCACTAGATAATAAATAACTATATTTTCCAACTAGATAGTCTTTATTTTTTGGCATCTTTATTCGTTTATAGTATGTCAAATCTTTAGGGAGCATATTTTGGTGAAAATCTTTAGATTGCACTGGTAGTTGAAACGGAGTTTTATAACTGCCAGGTGTCGAAATCGATTTCATTAAACAATTATCGTCGAATGGCTTACTTAAATCATGTACAACCACGTCGTTGTTAAAAGGCTCATCAACAGTGAACCTAGACTCATTGTCACATTTGATGACCACAATGCTTTCAATACCATCGACCACTTTGGGTGAAAGATTATTTTCATCAGCTACAGAGATCGAAGACCTTGGGATTTTTAACGACAAGGCTGTGAAAGGACGGTACTTAGTGGGTTGGAGATGTTTGTGTTGTTTCTCTTTTTTTCCCCAACTTTCTATTGCGTCCAAATGGTTATGGCTAGAAATTTCTGAGACTTTTCTTTTCCTATTCACTTTGGTATTTATCTGCCTAGATTCATTGTCAAAATCTAATGCACGCGTACAAGTTTTTTTTCTAATATTATACTTTATTTGTTTGTGTGCATTCATCACACGCTCTCTCATAAGTCTTAAAAACCGACCGCACTTCCACCTTCGGTCACCATCAAGTATGTCAACTTTTACAGTTTTAAACCAAGATTCAACGGTAGCATTACTCTGGCGGATTTCAATGCCATTGTTGAGTTTATTATTCATAATAGGTGTCCACAGTGCTAAGAAAGGTACACACTTGACTATAAACTCGTGTAAATATGATTCATCGTAATATTCATTGCTTATATTTTCATTATTTACAGAACAATGGGGCAAGACGCTAGATTTTACATGTTCTTTGATAGACTGAAATCTACAGTACATCATAGACTTATTTGTGTCGGATTCGCATAGAAATTTATTTATTTCATCTGAATAATCTTTGCCTTCGTTGTTTGATTCATTCAACAGTTGGTGGTTAACATTACACTTGTCTCTCATTGTATTAATAGCATTTTTAGTTTCTCCTGTACTACATGGAGACAACAATATTAATGAAAATATTTTAAACCAATTTTCAATATCCTCCAAACTCTTTGCATTAAACAGTAAACATATCCAATCGATAACATTATTTCTTTTCATCTTTTCTACAGTCTTATTGTGATTTGTCTCAGATTGAAAGTATGTATATACATGGTTTACTATGATTTTTGTGTAATGATTTACACAGATGTTAATGATAGTAACATTAGACCCATCAACATTTTCAACCAATACTCTGTAACACCAGTTAAGATAATCAAATATGGAATTAAAACCATTCCATCCTATACACAATGCATTCATTTGTGCATAACTGAAATCTGTCACTATGTTTGTGAATACAGGCCAAGGCAGTTTGTGTTTTAAAACAAATGCTTTGAAAGCGTTCAACCATTGTGAAATTGCAACTATATCGTGTGCTGAACTAATCATCTCTACAACGGGACACGTTACACTCGAATTCCTAGGTAAAGGTACATTTACCACTAGAACATAGTAAAGTACTCTTTTGGTGTTCTTGTCAATTTTCCTGACCAATGTACCAGTTGCATCCAAATAACCAGTTACTGATTTTTGATTTTTAATTAGTTTTTTTAGTATGTCCAACTGTTCTTTACTATAGCAGTGTACAGACGGTATACCTACATGCTGTACAAAGTTGCTTTCTTTATCGTTACACATCAATAGAATATCATGAAAATCATCTTTATCATAATCATCAGCAGTCAAGGCCTCTGATCTGATTTTTCTAATGACATCATCTGATTTAATACCTTGCAAATTGCCACAACTCAATTGAGTGGGTGATGCCAAGTCAACAGTGTCTGACCTGAAGGAAAACGCTTTAGTCTTTTTTAGCACTTCTTTGTTCAAATCTCGCTGAAACCCTTTTACGTGATTTGTGAGACCATCATCATCTGGATTGTGATGATAATTCAAACCAGAACTATAGACATTTGCTACGAACGTTCCATTTGCAAGCTGGACTTTAATCCTAAAAGTCTTACACCCCTCATGGCTACAATACATGTACACATTGCAATGACTTTTAAAATATCTGACCATTTTCGCATTAATAACACATGTGTTGTTCACAGTTCTAATGCTCTTTCTGAACATAATAGGATATTTTGTTTTGTCCAAACGGGTTTGACTTTTGAAGTTTGTATAGTTCATAAGGGACCATTCTTCAAATGAAAATTTGAAAGATCCTTCAAAAAACACAAAATCATGGTTTTCATACTGTTTAGGAAATTGATTTTTTGTTTTTAGAGGTAGAACAATGCCAGACTTTACAGGTGTTTTCTTATAATAAGCATTCCTGAGGGGGCTTGGTACATGTTTTCCGTTTGTTATTTTACTTGGGGTAACAAACACAGATTCATCATTCATGTTTTCTGGTAAAATTGGAGTACTGCTAGGTATTAATGGATCTCTCTTAGTTTGAATGAAATCAATTTCTGCCGATGAATTTGTATATTCAAATGATATATCATTGTCATTATGCAAAAGTTCAGACTCTGTGTGCACAGTATAAGAAGTACAATTTTTAAAAATATCAGCATCATTATCAGAGTTTTCATTAAAACAAAAACTATTTGTATCAATTATATTGTCTGTGTTATCCATTTGTAAACACGATCATGACAGATTGAAATACTTTTTACATTGTTTGTACACTTTATATCTGTTAACTTTATTTATTGTAACTTTAATGTGTCTACATATGTTGGATAGAGTTGTGTAATTATAATTTACAAAATCGTTAGCCGTGTAATTACAATACTCAATACATTTTATTATTTTATTATTATTAAATTCTGATTTATTAGCTATAACATCACAGTTCATAGTTTCAATACACTTTTGAAGAGATGAATTTTTTCTTTTAATAGCATTCACTATAGATTTTTTCAAATTGTGATCATTACCTTTCTTAAAAATGGTCATGCAAATATTACTTACACAACAATCTGAAACCGAGACATTTTCAAAATTTAATTCTGGATATTCGGTGTTAATATAATGAGCTACCTCTTTCAATTTATCTTTTAAACTCATTTTTAACCTTATAAATTATTACTTACAGTGTCTGAAACAGTAATTCTTAGACACTTTTGATTGTCTGAAACAGTAATTCTTAGACACTTTTAATTGTCTGAAACAGTAATTCGTCGACAGTTTTGAACGTCTGAAACAGTAATTCGTCGACGGTTTTGTGTCTGAAACAGTAATTCGTCGACACTTAAAGCTGTCAGAGTCTATACTCCTCGGACAGCTACAACAAACTACAACTAAAACTAAAAAATTAAAATTAAACGAAATAAAAAAATTAAAATTAAATGAAATAAAAATAATGTTAAAAATAAAACACAATAAAAAATTAACAATTAAATGTTTATAATGAACACTGTATAATAACAAAATTGAAAACACGAGGAATAATTCGAATAGTAAATATTTCTAACAATTAAATGTTTAGAATTAACACTTGAAGAATACCGCAGAAACACCGAAGTGAATTCGCAAGGAAAAAACTGCGGAAAACCAATTGAAAGCGCGAGGAAAAAATCGGAGAAATACAGATTAGAAAACTTGAATAAAAACCTGGATCACTTGTGCCTGTAAATACATACATTTTAATTAATGTAATTAACAATAAATATTACTGCATACAATAATATTTTACACTTTAAGAAATCATCATTAAACTTGTGACAATGCGACACTGACACACATGTACAAATACAACACAATATTATAAAAATACAAACATATTAAAGACATGATTATTTTAAATTGAAAAAAAAGTATGAATCGTTTACAAATTATTATTACTAGGAAAACAAACACTAATTTTAATAAAAATCTTCATATTGTACAAATATTGTAATACATGTGCTGACGATTGTCACTTTTTCAAATATTGCATATTTAAACAAAAAATATTAGACAGGTATGATTTTAATAATTAAAATAAGGATTTAAGCCTAAAAAGGATCCAATAACACTGAGTGATGATAAATTAAATATTGCTATCTTGTGTATAATAGTGAATGTAGACAGTAGACTGCATGAAACCTGAAAACAGATGAGAAAAATTAATATATTGAGAAATTATATTCTAAGAGAACAGATTATATTTACTTGTTTGTAGACCATTCATAAATTGAAATCTTGTCATTCAACTTATTTTGCAACAGCTTGTGGATTGAAATACTCAAAACATAAACACTCCTTCAATGATTAGAACTGTGACTAGATATTATGATTCATACCTATCAAATTCATACCTAACTTTATATAAATATTTTTGTCATTACTTCTGGTACTCGGCAGTACCAAATTTTTTTTACAATAACAAAGGTATTTCAAATATAAACAATCATACGTCTGGATATGACGACATACACTTAAGCATTAATTATATTATATTATATAAAAATTTATCAGCACCTACAATAATGTTTATATGTATAAAATATTAATTTTATTATTTCTATAGCTATTTATTGACAGAGAAATACATAAGTATTTTTATATGAGATGTTAATATTGAAGCCAATTAAAATCCAGAATCAATCTTAATAATTAAATGCATTAACTATTTAAATAGTGTAGGTATTTATTTTAAAAATAATTTATTATAATATTTTTAATTGTTTGAGTGTATCTAATATAATTAGTAATTAATATTGAAAAATATAAATCAAATACAATATTACCTTAAAACATAAAGAAACAGTTTCTGTTATTTTTAAACCTGTTAAAATCATTAAGATTGTTTTTTTAAGTTTATAGAATATAACTTGAATATGTAATACATTAGTTTTCTAAGCTCAAAATGTCCATCCATCTTCTTAATGTGCCTACAATATATCTAATAACTACATAGATCTCTATAAAATATTGAGGGAGGCTCAAATAATTGGTATCAAACAGATAATGTAGTTGTGGATATTTTTCGTTTGCATTAACAATCATTATGTGGATAGTTAAACGAAATATTATAATGCACTTAAATAAAATACAACTAGATAATTAAATAACTAAGAAAATACTTACATTTCCAAATAATGGTTATACCACAGTATCTTTAAACTTTTAAACAACATGGCAACGTATATTTGTTAGAACTTAGTACGTGTATTATATTATGGACTATGCCCGACTATGGAGAGATTAATAAGTTATAACCTAACTTTCTAGTTTCTATTATTATTGGTTGTTACAAATCATAATGGTATGATGACAATATGTTCGGTATAATTATCGTGGTAATATTTATTTATAATATACTTTTAAAACAGATAATTATTACATGACATAGCTGCGCTATCTTGTGTTTTATAACGGTGAAGTAACTTAGAAATGGCAATATAAATGTTTGGCGCCTGGAATTAAACATAATGCAGCAACACATACAAGGTTTCTTATCACTATTCGTCTGAAAAACAGTCACCTAGCTTTGGTCACCCAACTTCACACACGTTAAATAAAGCATGTGTAGCTGATGAATAGAACAATATAATAGTCGCGGTTGATTGATAAGTCATATTATTAATATAACAATAATCTTTTCAATCTAAAAAAAATATTGTTGTCCCTTTCATATTGGTTGTATATACTGTGTGTATACTGTTTATAAATATAATATAATAATCTATAAATAGTATTGTCGATTCAATAATAATATTATACATTATTCTTTTCTTGATAATACATTTTTATCGAAGTGACAAAAATATAATTAGTTCAACAATTATCTAAGTTAATTTAAAAAAGATTTTGTCAAATTCACAGTGTTTGCTTTGTTAGCAGTCAACAATTTTGCATGATCAATATTACTAATGATTTTTCTTTGGGTGTATGGTATGATTCTGTAGTGATACGGTATTATCACAGAATAGATTCTGTGGTATTATCATGACCATATTTCGTTTGGATATTACATAGACCTGATAATAGATGGACTGCTCTTAGAGAGAGAAAAAATATATCCAACATGAGAAGGAAGATTTAGGTAAAATGTCATGGATAATAAAGTTAATTGTCAATTTAATCCATGAAAATCATAGCCTGATAGTGTTATTAATGTTATGACCATAGACCTGATAATATTATCATATGACCAAAACTATAGTTTATAAAAGTCTTTAGTCTAAAGACTTCAACTGTGTTCTGTCTTCTTGGTTGTTTTTCTTTTTTTAACTTCTTAAGTAGGTACTTAAATAAAGTTAAAACGAATTAATTTTTATTATTTTGACTGTCATTATTACGTTATACTCGTAATCAATATGGTTCTGATATGCTCCTTAAAAATTTGCCGAAATGTTACTGGTAAAGGTAAATTTCAGGCACACAGGTATGTAATTTTAAATTTTAAACACTGCAATTCTTTAACTAGTATACAATAAGTAAAAGTTCTGATAATTTTTAGATTTCCAGCAGACCCAAATATAGCTGAAAAGTGGTTGTTACGTTTAAAAGAAATTCAACCATCTTATGAACAAACAAAATCAGCGGTCGTATGTAGTGCTCATTTCCTAGATTCTGATTACACAATGTCTGGAAGTAAAAAAGTATTAAACAAAAATGTTATTACTTCAGTTTTTAAAGAAAGTATGTACCTATTATATTATAAAATAAATAATAGTAATTTTATTAAAATTTTGTTACTATTATACAAAAATCTATACTAAAAAGTTCCTTTTAATTTTTTTAGCTGCTTGTAAATCTCTACTAAGAGTTTTTGAAGATATACCTCACAATATTGAGAATAAAAATCAGAACAACGATGAAATATGTATATTACCAACAAATGAAGAGCCTGTTTCAACTATGACTCATAGAACAACTGATATAACAATTGCTGCATTAGAAACAGGTTTAAATTTTATAGATATGTTTTAAATTATTTAAAAATGTATATAGGTTATAATTTTTATTTATCTAATATTAAATTGATTTAGATTTAACCGATATGTCAAATAGCTTACAAAGTACAGAGAAGGTAGAATTAATTAGCCCAACTTTAACAACCTCAGTCCATTTTAAAAGGTATAAGTTTATTAGTAGTTTATTTAATCATTTTCAATAATAAAATTCATTTTTCTAGGAAACGCAAAAGTTACATGGGTGATTTTCATGAAACAGATTTAAATAGTCCAGGAAAACGCAAAAGATATTGGCAGATTTCTCAAAACTCGTATTCATCTCTTAAGAAACGAAATAAACTTTTACTTTCTCAAAACTTGGCCATGAAAAGAGAAATAAAAAACTTTCGCCAGCTAACAAATCATCTAAAAAACAAAAATAAGATCGCTGAAAATTGTTTCTCAGTTTTAAAGGTTAGAAAGGTGTTAGGTGCTTATTAATAGTAATAAAGTATAGTATTTTACATAAATACTAAAAGAAGGAGACCAAACTCCGCTTCTGATAATGTCCCGAAATAAGTCGCACGATTAAACCGTCACAAACAGCATTTCATTTTTTCCCCCATCAATAATTGGTACCCATACAAATACAATGAATGCAATCATGGCTATTGCTATATTAAGCACAATGTCTATGTCAACCTTATGATAATTAAATCAAAATATTACCTAGTTTAGTACCTATTATAGATATTATGTACTAATATTTTATTATCTTTTATTAGTAATATTAATTTTTTTAATTTTTTTAATAATACAAATACAAATAATACAAATTTTTAATGAAATGTACACATATGCACATGTATGAATGCGTAATTTTACGAACTATAAAATTTATAATGAGTCATGGTTCGAAATAATGCATATATTTTACAAAAAACGTAAAAAAAAACATGAATAATTCCTATACTACGTGGGTTAAGTAGCAACTTTAGCGTACGCAGCGCCGCCTGTGGTGGTTTAATCGTGCAACTCATTTCGGTACATTTTTTCATGCGGGCGGCCGTACTAGTTTGGTCTCCTTATTCTAGTATTCATGGTATTTTATTTTTATGAAGGCACAACACCCGTATTTGTTGTCTCAGTCTTACAAACGCGTAACATAGCAAATTTACTCTCAGCAGTTCATGTTTTATTCCATTAGCTTAAAAATTAGAGTGAATAGACCTATTACAAAACTTGATGGTAAGAACATTATCTGTGTTTTATAGTTTTATTAAAAGTATTTTTAAGATAATTCAGTTTTTAAGTGAGTTATGCATGTATAATGAATTGTAAAATAGAAATACTCTCACTTAAAAAATGAATTATAAAAAAAAACTTCCAACAAAACACAGATAATGTTCTTACCATCAAGTTTCATAATAGGTCTATTCAATCTAATTTTTTAGGTAACTGAATAAAACGTGAACTTCTGAGCGTAAATTTGCAATGTTACGCGTTTATAAGACTGAGACAACAAATACGGGTGTTCCCATCTTAATAGTAAATAAATAAAAACCTATATTTATATAAAAAATAAAATTGTATTCAATGTAAGTTGATGTAAAGAAGAGCTGACGACATAAAAACTTTGATTTAAGAAGAAAATAAATTAATGTATCTACCCACTTCTCCACATTTGTATATAAATATATTATGTATTTTTATTTATTCATTATTATTTTAAAGAGTATAAACTAGTGATATTAATTTTTTGTTAAATTTGTATAATAATAAAATAAAATAATTTATTTTACCATACATTAAAAATTATTGTAAGTCTTAAGTCACATAAAAAGCAAATCCATATATAATATTATATATATTATTAGTTATTAGTTTATTACTATATGTATAATATCATGTTGTATCTTAATACATGTATTTTAATTATATTACTTGATAAATATAAGTTGTTATTAATTATTACCTTAATTTAGGAAATATTACCTCCTGTTCAACAAGAAATGGTTTTAAAGCAATTAAATTTGAAAACGGGAAGAGAAATTTCTCCTGAGCTCCGTTGTTTTGCTTTAACGTTAAATTTTTATTCGCCAGCAGCATATAACTATGTCCGAAAAAACTTTAATAAATGCTTACCACACCCAAGTACACTTCGGTCATGGTATTCGACTATTAATGGATCACCTGGATACACTAAAGAATCAATGTATGCGATCAAAATTAAAGTTGATGAGATGTCTAAAAATGGGAAAAAACTAATTTGCGGTTTAATAATGGACGAGATGTCTATAAAAGAAAATATTCATTTTAATGGCAAACGTTTGCAAGGGTATGTTGACTTAGGTACTGGTACAGACAATTTAGATGGACTTCCTAGAGCTAAAGAGGCGTTGGTGTTTTTATTAGTTGCGATTAATTCAAATTGGAAAGTGCCAATATCTTACTTTTTAACATGTGGTCTTTCTTCAGAAGAAAAACACAATATTGTTCTTTCAAACTTGAAGTTCATTCATGAAACTGGTGTAATTATTAAAACTTTGACTTTTGATGGGGCACCAAATAATATTTCAATGGCTAAAATATTAGGGGCAAAACTAAATTTGCCTAATATGGAACCTTATTTTCCACATCCGGTGACTAAAGAGAGAATCCATATATTATATGATCCTTGTCACATGCTGAAACTTTGTAGGAATACATTAGGGGACTACAAACAAATATTTTTTCATGACGAATCAATTCAGTGGCAATACTTTAAAGAACTAGTTAAGTTACAAGAAGAAACTGGACTTCATGCAGGAACAAAAATTCGACAACGGCACATTAACTATTTTAAAGAAAAAATGAAAGTCAACTTAGCTGCCCAAACATTTAGTTGCAGCGTTGCTGATGCATTTCAATACTGTTCAGAATCATTAAAAATGAAAGAATTTCTTAAATGTGGCCAAACTATTAAGTTCTGTCGTACAATTAATGATATTTTTGACTTCCTGAACACAAGGAATTTCTTAAACAAATCAGAATTTAAGAAACCACTAAGAAAATGTGATGCATTTAAAATTAATAATTTTATAGAAAATTCCATAAATTATATATCAAACTTAAGCGTGGAAATTGTCAAGAAAGTAAACGGTCAACAAGAACGATCTAAAATCTCTATTTTAGAATCACAACGGCGCACCGGATTTAATGGGCTAATTATTTGTTTGACTAGCATAAAAAATTTGTTTACTGACTTAATTTTAAATGACCAACTCGATTTTTTACTGACATACAAAATGTCTCAAGACCATTTGGAAATGTTCTTTTCTGCCATCCGTGCTAAAGGGGGATTTACAAACAATCCAACAGCTACCCAATTTGAAGCTGCGTATAAGAGGCTGATTGTCCATTCTGAAGTTATGGTGGCTTCAGAAGGTGCAAATTGTACAGCACAAGATGTTACAAATATTTTAACTGTAAGTAGTGGAAGGAAAAAAATAGAAGAAAATTATTTGGATATGCTGTGTGTCGAAGAAGATGATGAGTTACTAAATGACAATGCTTCAGGTGACGTTATTCTAAATTACTCAATGGGTAGTAGAGTAGAAGAAAGGTTTACTTCAGATATCATATCATACATTGCATATCTATCATTGCATTTACATATCTAGAAAAATTTTGAGAACAATTAAATGTAAGCACTGTTCATTAGAATGCATAGATTCAAATAAGGATGTGTGGTCGACAACTTTATTAGGAATCAAAAATAAAGGAGGCCTTACTCGACCTTCAACAGACATTATTTCTTTGTGTAAGGCAGCTGAAACTGTTTTTAACACATACAAGTTTCACTTAAAATTACATAATCCAATAGAATATCTAATTATTAAAACCTGCTCAAATAAAATATTCACAACTACTTCAAATTTAAGCACACATATTTTATCTCAATCTCCTCTTAAAAACCATTTATTACAGTTAATCAAACTTATTCTTAAAACATACTTTCAAATCAATGCATCATCATTACAATAAAGTTCTAAGTCAACCACAAGACCGAATCAGATCACATTTTACTAAGCTCATTCATTTTAGACATCAGTAGTGTATATACCCGTGTACTTGTACAATTTGTATACTAAATACTTGTTCTTAAATTAACAAAACATTACATATTTACATTTCAACATTTGTATATATTGATTACCACAAAATTTGTATAATATTAATTATGTACATTGTAATATCTTTATTATATTAAAAGACAAAAGTATAATTCATTTTACCTCAGAATCATCATTTATCAGTCTGTTCTGGGAAATGAGTACATTGACATTTAATTGATTTGTTGATTAGCTATTAAGGTCACCTAACATTTACAAATATAGTATTTACAATTTATATAAATCTATTATTATCTTTGGCTGCTTATTTACAAAATATACATTATAAAAATGTTTACTTCTAAAATCTTTTGTGAACAAACATAATGTGTTTTTTTACGTTTACCTAACTTCAAACAGTTCTAACTATGAAAGACATTGTAAATTTGTAAATAATATAAATTTTAATATTGTATCATTTGAATACACTATCCACTTATATTATTCTGATAAAAAATAAAGCCCGGTTCTATGGAAAGTAAAATAATACAACTCTTTTCCCCATGATATTTTACCTAACAGAATTCGCGATGATGGCTGTTATGTTCGATGGGCGAGGGGGTCAGAAAGCGCAGTCCATATATTATCAGGTCTATGGGATATTACCTCCATAGGTTAGGTTAAACATACGTACTTTTCTATGTTATTAAACATCTTTATTATTTATGATTACCTCCCTAGACGTAAACTCAGTAATAGATAACCCAAATGGCAGATAACTAAATAATTCTATACAATGATTACAATGTACAGACATCATACAGTTAACTATTAACAGTTTACAATACTTTTTAAATTTTTTATTATAAAATAAATATTGTTCTGTTTTTTTGAGTTTTCATAATTTTACATACATTTTTATATCAATATGTCAAGTAGTGATGATGAAGGTCCAAAACTTGGCTCAAAGAAAAAACCATACACACCAAAATTTAAGGAAGAATGGAAAAAACATCCAGAATTTGCCTCTTGGTTGTGTAAAGGTAAAACGGATACATTTTTTCACTGCAATGTTTGTTTTAATGACTATTTGGGTGGTTTATCGGCAATTAAACGTCATTCAAAGTCTGACAAACATAGGAATAATTCAAAATCAGTTTCAGTTTCAAACCCCATTAATAAAATGCAAAAACTTGTACAACATACAAGTCATGAATACCAAATAAAACAGGCAGAAATAAAATTGGCAATGTTTATTGCAGAACACAATATTGCTTTTCAGACAAGCAATCATGTTGTATCTTTATTCAAAAGTATGTGTCCAGATTCAAGTGTATTACAAGGTATATCATGTAATCGTACAAAAAATACATCGATAGTAAACAATGTAATTGGACAGTATGAATTTGAATATTTACTTGAAATTATGAGGTCTCAAAAATTTTCTATTCTTATCGATGAGTCTACAGATCACTCTTCTGTTAAACATCTGGCGATAATTGTTCGAATTTTAGACTACAGTAATTATGTGGTAAGAGATAATTTTTTATGCTTACTTCAAATTACAAGCGCAACTGCTGTCAACATTTTTGAAAAAATAAAAACATTTTTTACTGAGCATAATATCCCCTATCAAAAAAATCTTGTGGGATTTGCATCAGATGGGGCAAATACAATGTTTGGGAATAGACACTCTGTCAAAACGTTACTTGAAGAAGATGTACCTGGAATCTTTGTCATGAAATGTATATGCCATTCACTGGCACTTTGTGCTTCCTATGCTTGTGTAAAAATTCCAAACAACATAGAAGAATTGGTAAGATATTTATAATTATATGAAGCAAAGTTTTAAACGATTATCAGAATTTAAAGAGTTCCAAGTATTTGTTGATTGTAAACCTAATAAGCTTTTACAACCATGTCAAACGAGATGGTTATCTCTAACTTCTTGTATAAAGCGTGTATTGGAACAATTTGATGCTTTAAAGTTGTATTTTCAAGGTGAAAATTTAATAGACAATAAAGCATCCATAATATTTTCTAATTTGACTGATCCATTAACTAAGTTATATTTACAATTTCTAGAATTTGTATTGCCAATACTCGTTGATTTAAACATAATATTCCAATCTACAAAACCAAAAATCCATGAACTGTATTATAAAATGGAAGTAATTTATAAAACAATTTTATAATGCTATATGAAACGAGAATATTTGAACTCAAATGATATTTCTAATATCCAGTACAGAAACCCAAATAATTTTCTGCCTTCGGAAAAAATTTACTTGGGGGGAACTTGTACTGTGGCTCTTGAAAAAAATAATTTAATTTCTAAAACAGCTCGGGAACAATTCCGAACAAATTGTTTAAATTTTTATATCGAGTGCTCTCATCAGATATATAAACGTTTTCCGTTTAATACGGCTAATGTTCAATTATTAAAACTGCTATCGTTCTTAGACCCAAATAAAATTAAAGATATACCGTCGATTGCTATTGTTTCATCAAAATTGCACACCTTAAACCTTGATTTGAATGCCATTGACCGGGAATGGAGACAACTACGTAATGAAAATATTAATTTTAACGATGATATACTTGAATTTTGGAAAACCGTAAAATATATCAAAGTTAACGATGACGAAACTTACCCATTAATTAATAGTTTGGTATCTCATGTTTTATTACTTCCACACAGTAATGCAAGTGTAGAACGGTTATTTAGTGCCATAAATTTAAACAAAACCAAAATCCGTAACAGATTATGCACAGAAACACTAACTGGAATATTACATTAGAAAAATTTTCTTAACAGACAAAATAAAAGTTGTTTTGATGTTGACATTCCCAATAGTATGATTAAAAAACTCAATGCAAATATGTACAAATGACATTTATTTTATTAATACCTAAACCTATTTATATGCATTATTATTATTATTACTAAACTTATTATATTATTATTTATTTTATAATTTAAGTATAAATTAATATTTCTATCTATTTTATATAATATACTATTAAGCATTTTTTGAACTTATGTTCCTATAAGTAATAATCAATGTGATACAAAGGCTTGTCAATTATTTTTATGTTTATTCAGTTTATTGTTATGTTTTTATATTTTTTAATAATTTTTAAAAGTTGATAATTATAATATTATGTTTTATTTCAAATAAATAATTTGTTAAATTTTAAAGTGTAAAATATATATCCTTATAGTACTAATGATGCATCAGGCCTGGAAAAATTAAGTTTTTCATGAAAATGGAAATTATAATTGTTTATCTCTTATTTAAGTCCTATTAGTAATATTTAAAAAAAAAAAAAATTAGTTTTAAAGAATTTCAGTCATTGGGACTGAGAGAGTTAAAAAAAATCTAATATATGTATTACTGATAAAATAATAATATAAAATTAATACTGTATCAATTGAAATGGTCACATTCTCACATTAAAATGTAATACAAATATGACACATTGTAACTATATTATTTTTTATTACTACTTAATTAATATTACATAATAGTTTTTATATATAAAAATAAATACAAAAATTCAAAAATATATTTTCGTTAACATTATATCTTTTTTTCAAAATAATAATTTTTTTTAAATTCTATGTATTATATCGAGTATCAACAAACCAGAAATCCTCGGAATTCCTTGAAAAATTAAAATCCTGCACTTTTCCTGCAACTTTCCCAAAATCCCCGGAAAAAGGAAAAATCCTTGAATCTGGCAACACTGGCTCCTTCTGACCGCCGTAGCTTTAATGCGTCTGTCAGCATTGTTGTTCGCGTATTTATCGACGTTAAACTTCAAACCCATTTTTTATAAGGAGCCGAACGTTCACAGTTTCGCCACGAAAATCGATTAATTTACCGTTTTGGTCGGTCAACGATACTCGGACGAAATAAATCGTATTTGTTTTCAATTTATACAGCACGCAATATTTTGGTATTTCGACTATTTTATAGCCGGGTGGAACGACTGGATAAAATTCGTGTATCGTGTGCGGTTGCTGTCCGTTGTCGAATGAACCTAAAGCCAAGTTACATTCGACTTTTATCGTATTGACATTCATAATTTTTACCACGCGATCTGATTCATGTTTACGACCGCGAGTTAAAAGTCGCTTATCGAAGCCCAATAATGGGGCGATACTGTCCTCAACGTTCAAGTCGATATCGCTATTACAATGAACTGCACATTTCAAAGTGCTATTGTCGGTCGATAAACTGAAAAAATGTCCTTCAAAAGTCCACGTACTTTTGTTTCCAGAGTAATTATTTCATAAAATCCGGTCGGTATTTTAATCTTTGTCGCCCCCTCCAGTTCACCGCGTATAATATGTAGTGTATCACATCCGGCTTCGACGTTAGGTATAGAATTATATGTCTGGATGCTTAGAAGTCCGATTACGGATTTACCTGGCAATTCTAGTGGCGGGAAAAAATGACATTCCAATTCGGAACTGTTACCGCTCAACGATACTGTTTGCGACGTCATGCCGGCGGCTGTGTATTATATTATATTATATTATATTATTATTATTATTGTTGTGCGGTTAAAAATTTTAAACATAAATGACCGCAGTTAAAAGTATCGTATGCCTGCGTTCTCTCGTAGTTGTATTCGATATCGCAGCCCTTAAAATATTTTTCCAATTCTAACGGCGGACGAAAATTACCAAAACTATCGAAATACAAAACTGATTTTCCGGTTTTTTTATAGGACATCCAATGCGTGGCCTTATTTTTTTCAAAGTCTAGCTTAACGACCGCAGCTTCTTCGCGTCTAGGTGCAACGGGCAACCTGTCTATGCAATATACGCCTCTGAAATGCGATATTTTCGCGCGTTTAGCGTATTCGCTAATTTCAAAATCGTAAAGGGCACGATTGGGCAGAGTTAGTTTTTTGATTTCGGTGACTTTTTATTAGATTTAATTTTTCGAGATTTATTATTTTGTTTTTTTTTGTTTGTTAGTCCGCGGTGTAATGACGCTAGATTTCCGTGCTATAGTATACGAGCCCGCGCTTTTATACGGCCTTAGATATACGCCTTTACCTAAATGCACAGATGTGCCGACGTCCGATCTAATACCGCGTATCGTTCTAACGATGTTAGCAACGCCGCCGGCCAAGGTGCCGAGCGCCGAGAGCCCCGCCAACACCGGGATTAAAGTTAAAGAGCCCTCCGTTTTCGGAACTCTGATGACGCGAGGCGGTTTATTTTAATTTATTTTTTTCGACCGGCTCCCCGCAGCAGAATTTACATGTTTTCGCGCGACAAGGACAGTCGATTTTATTAAACTATTCATATTCGGTGTTCCCGAACACGATTTTAGTGATTTTTTTAACGCTTTTTTACACGCCCCGACTATACTAGAGAACCCGCAGCCACTACCGATTTTTCGTTTAGCCTTCATACCCGTAGTTACAAACCACGCGGCGGCTTTTTCTTTAAAATCGGCGTCTTTTGCCCCCGCTCTGCTCCAAGCACGTTCTTCCAATACACTGTCAGCCGCACTGCGATCGGTCAAAGAATTACTTTTATCGTAAGCTATATCGTGTTCCCTGCACGCCGAATCCAATCCGTTTATTCCCGGCTGTCCGAGAGTGAGTCTTTTTTTTAAATTAGTCCCCGGCCCGCAGTACTGATAACCGGGCAGATGTAATTCAAACGGTAGACTATTTATTACGGTGTTCAGTAGACCTGCACCGCTATTGGACTTGTACTTCGAACGCGATAACATTATATGAGCACGTCGCTCGAACGTCACGCGTATTTATACAATGCGGTTTGTCGACCAAGTGATAAAGCTCAGAGTCGACAATATCGATCCGCTATCGTTATGTAATAACGGAGCTGCACCGCGCGCCCCGAGACATGGAGCGCTGTTTCCGAACACAATACGCGCGCTGATCGTAGGCCCGTCCGGATGTGGTAAAACAAATCTTATTTTCACGCTATTGGTTCACGAGAACGGGATTAAATTTGAAAATGTGTATATTTATTCAAAAACGTTAGATCAAGCTAAATATGTAATGCTCGATAAAATTTTGAGCGGTGTTCCAGGCGTTAAATTATATAAATTCAGCGAGAACGAAACTGTTATTCAGCCGGAAAAAGCTCTACCTAACTCGTTTTTTCTTTGACGACGTCATAACTAATAATCATAACATTGTTCGCTCATATTTTACCCGCTCAAGACATCATCTTATAGATGTGTGTTACTTGGCACAATCGTATTCACGCGTCCCGAAACAATTGATCCGCGACAACGCTAATTTTATAGTGCTTTTCAAACAAGACGAAATGAATTTAAAACACGTCTACGACGAGCATTGCTCTGGCGATATCAAGTACTCAGAGTTTAAAGATTTTTGCATGGCGTGCTGGCGGGGCGGGCGATTTGAATTCGTCGTTATCAGTAGTGAAAACGCGCGTGATGACGGTCGTTACAGGCACGGCTTCGACAAGTACGTCATTATATAAAAAGACGGCGAGCTTAAATTTGCTACATTAACTCGGGATCATGGATAAGGAGAACAACTCGACAGCATCATCGCCTACGATATTGACGGATATAATTCAAGCGAGGGCTAATATAAAACAAAAATATAACGCGTTAAAAACGGGCAGGTTTGAAACGGATGCGTTAATAAATAACACATTTGGCGCCATTATCCAGCCTCTGAACGAAATACGTTCGAATAACAAAAGGAAACCTTTCCAGGCCACATCGTCTCCGCCCGCATCGTTACCGTCGAGGGCGACGTCGCCATTGCCAGATGCGGATTCTATTGTGAATCGTTCCCCGCCCCAACAGACTTCGCCTACAGCGTATGTAGATTTGAATGCACGTTTCGGACCTTGGACAAAACCAGTGTTGGACCGAATATACGGTCCAAGAAAATTATCTAACGATGCGTTCGAATTGGGCGGAAAAGAAATACAATTTTTTGATAACGTGATACGTATAGAAGGCGATACACGCACATACCCGATGACGGCGGGGCTTATCAATTTGTTATTCCTTAAATCCCCCGAGTCGGGGAAATATACACAGGCGGATTTAAATGCGTATAAACTGATCTTAATTCAGACATCGGCGCACAGGACGTTGAACGGTGATCGTATTCGTAAATCTAAAGGACCTAAATTTGGAATAATATCAAATTTGTTTTCGAGAAAAAATAATATTTTAACGGGTGCGGGTATTAATATACGATTACAAAAACACAATATCACTTATTGGAACGATCCTAACGAGTTGGTCGATAGACTGCGTCTATTGTATTCGTCTCTCGGTGCGGGCAACACGGCAGTTCGTAACGAGATAATATCGATTTGCGAAGAATTAGTCGAGGTTAAATTATTGAAAAAAATACCTAATGTCTAAGCGTGCGATTGCGGCGGAACTTCACGCGTCGGCCAGAAGGAGCTATCCGCGACGTCGAGTCATTGTTTACGGTAAAAACGATTTATTCCAAGCAGACCTTGTCGACATGCAACAATATTCTGCCGTGAATAAATCGTATAACTATATACTGTTCATTATTGATTGTTTTACTAAACGTTTATTTTACGCGCCCTGAAGACCAATAGGGTGAGGAAGTCACTGCAGCAGCTGGTAAAATTTTCGCACAGAGCAGACCTAATCTATTACACGTTGATCAGGGCCGCAAATTTTACAATAAAAATTTTGAAGCTCTAGTAAAAAAGCACAATATAAAAATGTATAGTACTTTCAGCGTGCTTAAAGCATCGATAATAGAAAGGGTCAATCGCACGATTAAAGCTCGTATGTTTAAAGAATTCACTAGCAGAGGTTCGCACGTTTGGATCACGATTTTACCCGCTTTAGTAGACGGTTATAATAATTCAATGCATAGAACGATCGGTATGACGCCGATGGAGGCCGACGCTCACCCGTCACGGGTAAAACTAAAATACGATGTTGAAAAAACGGGGAAAATAAAATTTAGCGTCGGTGACAAAGTCCGCATTAGCGTGTACAAGGGTGTTTTCACCAAAGGATATTTACCCAATTGGTCTACGGAAATATTTACAATTATTAAAGTGAATAAGTTTACGCCGGCAACATTTATCCTTGAAGATTATACGGGGAGCCCGATCGCCGGTGGTTTTTACGCTGAAGAAATACGCAGGACAATGTACCCCGACGATTATCTGGTGGAAAAAGTAATTCGCACAAAGGGTCATCGTGTTTTCGTTCGATGGTTAGGCTTTTCGGACGAACATAATAGTTGGTTAAATAAGGTGGATTTAAAAATATAAGCACAGTTACCGCGGTACGATGGACGCGTTTGGAGGTTCACCGACCAGTCGGTTGAATAAAATAATCGCGGATATAGAGGAAAAATACGAAAAAGAGCTCGCCTTACACGTCGATTTAATCGAGATAATCGATGGTAAAATAACGGTACTCGGCGGAAATTTTACAAAAGAGCTAGCTATACATAGTAATATAATTGACACAAACGTGGAAAAAATCTCGGCACTCGTACCGTATATCGATAAATATTTTTCGGAAAACGAAAATAAAATTAAATCTTTTATAGAATCCATAGACAGTAAAAATAAAAATATTAAAGATTTGAAAACTGACTTGACGCACGCATACACCAGGATAGTTATACTCGAGGATAGAATCGATGGATATCAGTATTCACTCAAGACTACCGCTAGTAAGACGTTATAATATATTATAATATAGCTCTTGCAATCGCAAGAATATTATGACTTCGGCTATTTTCTGGATATCCAATGCATACTTGGTCCCCACTCAAAGTACATGATAAAAGAAATGTCTATAGTAGACTTGGACGGGTGGGCTAGCCAACATTGGATTTTTAAACATATTAGAACGCGCGAAAATACGCCAAAAGTCAATGCTGTCAACATGTGGTTGTATCGCAATTACCATCAACTGTCACCGGTTTGCGGGGACGTCCAATATTCGGAAATAGGAAAGATTTTAACATCGTTACATTTCGATTGCATTTACGTGAAAGGTGAAGAAAAACGGCAGATCATTCAAGACTTCATTCCCAATGTCAAAATCATCGAGATGGGCACAGATTTGGACTGTCCGCGACTCGACCAGCTACATGCGGGGCCGGGAAAAAATATACAACCTTGCTGTTTATACCATATGAATTTAGATAGCACGCAATGCACTTATAATCGAGTTTTCGCATTGCTTAAATGGTTTAAAAATAATATGTAAAAATAATGTGTTATATTATTTAATTTTTGTATATAATATTTCTGAAATATATGTATATTATATTATATAATTGTGTAAAGAGTTTTATTACGCATATATCTGTGTGCGTGTGTATAACATGTATCTACTCCACATCTAGGATTGACGGTTGGTCAGCGTTACACAAACGACCTCACATTCCATTACACGATTTTTAAAAATAATTTTTAGAATAATATAATTTCATTTCTGTATACACGATATTATTATATAGTCTCCTGCAAATAGATATATACATAATATAATGCTCACGAATGTCGAGTTTTTCAAGCAATCGTATTCGTTAGCCACATCTGGACAACCCTACAGGCGGTGTGTAAAATACCATCATCTGGCGGCGAAGGTCAACCCTCCAGCCTCGTACAACCGAAGCGACACATTCCGATTACAACGCGCAGGATCCGCTCAGCGGACCACCCTTTTCGTCCGTAATATACGCATATGCGTTTATCAATCGATGTATCCGCTCGATATTGTACACGTCGATAGATAATGGTGGGGATGTCTGCTGATAATAATTTTAGACGAGCGGGCATCGGTCAGAGAATATTAAATCAGTTGTATTTTCTCAACTATCCGAAGCAGTCATCTCTTCATATTATCGTCCATCTACACTACAGTCTAGATTTTACAACATCTCCGTTCAAATAAAGTGAATTTTGTTTAATAAAAAATAATATTATTATTATATGCAATGGAGTGTAATGTCTATAATTTTTAAAATATCATTCGTTTGTATATATTGTTGCGTGCCAGTATCAGATTTGAATCCAAATGGTTAATTTGAATGAAAGTTAAACTTAATAACGTAATATGTTTTATTGCATACAAACAAAATACATGTAACAAATTAAATAAGTGGCTGAGTGACGTGAAAGTGCTCAGTTGTTGATAGCTTTGGTACATCTGCCGTTGCTGGTCTTCGGGCTCCCTTATATATTGTGGTGCGTCTCTTGTTTACGTCGTGTTTTCGCCTTCTGGGTAAAACCAGGTGTCCTTGTTGTTGTTGTTGCAAATTCGGACACGAATTTGAGAATGTGCAATAACATCTCAAATGCATCATTAGTGCACTGTAATTATTGGTGCGCTTACTATCCCGACACGTGTCATGGTCATAGTAGCATCCGCATTACCCTTGACACGAGGCATGGTCATACTAACTTAGCCTTGTAATCTCGTAGATACCTTATAGATATCTCGTAGCCCATAACACCTCCCCACAAAAAAAAAGGTTTATGTCTGCAAGACAGAAATCTTTACAATTTTCTTAAATGCACTCAGTTACACTTACAAATTCAGTTTTACATTGGTAACTTAATAATAATATTAGTTATATCAAATTTTAAATAAATCAAGAATACAATATAAAGTATGTTAGTACAGTATATATTATTAATATATATATTTTTAAATATTTGAATCTCCTTCACCTTGAATAATACAATTAAAATAATAAAATAAATTTGTGAATAATTAATTAACATTACACACGAACGTTACGTTCTACCCATATACCAAATTAAATAACTGAATAACTGAATCTACACATAGGTATAAAATTAATATTAATATTTTAAAATGCTTTATTAAGTTTTCATATCGTTTTTTTTTTTTTTATGATGATATGATTAAATATATTATATTTAGTATATTATTCTACATCCATTCTCATAGATCATGAAATTGTTTTAGTATAGTTACTTTCTCTTCTTCCGTATACTCTACGTTTTTTGCGGTTTTAGTTTATGCAAACTATAATTCTGATTTTAGTCTTACGAAATATGTATCGTAACATTGACCTTACTTTTTTACATTCTAACTCGTCATTCATACCTAGTTTATTCATTACTATTTATTTAATTATTTTTAATTTCACAAACCTTTCTTAAATTTATTCATTAATACTATAATCTTATATTTGATTAATTATTTGCTTTAACATTATAATACTGTTTTACATTATTTTTATGTATGGTAATGCCTCGTCGGCCACGTTGTATAACTATATTTCCATCTCCTATTACTTCAATTACTATGACTAGTATTAACTTTATTTATTTTTAACAATTTGCAAACTTCCGTAAATGTTTTGCTAAGGAAATCCGTTCCCTGATCTGTCAATATCGTTCCCGGTATTCCATGTACACACACGAAATGTATAACAAAAGCTTCCGCGACCGTGTTTGCCTGATGATTAGGTATTGGTACTCCTAGCGTGTATTTAGATAAGTCATCTTGCATTGTTAAAATATAATTATTACTAGACAAGGTCGTTGGTAATGGACCTACAATATCTAAAAATATTTTTTTTTTTATGTTAATAGAAATATTATATAAAGATTGCTCTGTATTACATACGATGTATTACCTATTACTTTACTAATCGGTAAAACAAATTAATTCCTAACTTACGTTCTATTTCATATTTTATTTCTAATGTTAAATTTATTGTTTTGTAATTTTTGTCACTATATAATACTCTTTTTTTAATGCTTCTAAAAGTGTACCTATAGTTTCTTTTACATTACCTTCGAATAAAACCATATTTCTAAAATTTTTATTAACCTATTCATAATTATATTCTACTCTATTATTTATTTATTACTAACTTATCGTAAAGTCCTGTACTGTTGTTTTCACTTTATTACAGGTGTTCTATATTTGATCAACCTCCTTGGTATATATTATCTGATTGAAAATTACTGATATGATTATTCGTGTTATAATTTCTTGTATTATTTGTACGTTGAAAATTATTATTATTTAGTCGTGAAAAATTACAATTATCTCTATTACTAGAAAAATCGTTCCTGTACCTATAATTATCTCTTTCTGAATTATATTCTACTTCTTCTGATTTTGCCAATTGCTTAGCTACCTCTAATGTTTTAGGATTTCGTGCCTTTACAATTGTTCTTATAGGACTTATTAATCCTTTTATAAAAATATTCAGTGTTTGTTCTCTTAAAGTTTCGTGAATTACTTTTGCTTCTGATTCTTCTTTATTAAGTGTACACGCAGTACATAATTTATAATACAATTTTTCTACTCTATGGCAATAATCATTGACGTCTTCACCATGACGCATCTTAATGGAATTTAATTGTATCTGCAAACTTGAAGCAGTTGTCGTATCTTCAAAAGCATCCGATAAATAACTCTTAATGTATACCCATTTAGCAACATTTTTATATTTTATCATTTCTAATGCTCTACCGGATAACCTAGTTGTTATATATTTAACTAAAGTCGGTGCGCATTTTTCTTCAACCGGATTTACTGCCATATCACATGCATTTATGAACGGATAGATATCGTCTTCTCCCGTACACATAGGTATAAGCTTAAATGCTTCCTCTAATTTTATGGTAACCATTTTCTTTACACGCGGTTTTCTCCCGAACGTTAACTCAGTATGTTCAAAATCGTCCGTAACCTTGCTACGTGTAACCTTTTTATTGTCTAAACTTAAACTTCTCTCTAAGCTGTGTTTTATTTTTGCGCTCTGGCGTTCATTTTGGTTTCTAAATAAACTAGGGCGTTCTTTCGGGCTTTCAATAGGGCTAGGGCTTTTACTAGGGCTAGGGCTTCTACTAGGGCTTCCCAAATCAATCAACTGTTGGGTTTTATTTAATACTTCTAAACTCAATTCTGGAGTTTCTAAAGACGTCTTATTCGATGGATTAGCTACTTCCAAAGGAGATGTACCTGTGTTCTCCATAAATTGCTTTCACACTCATTTGATACGTTTTACAATCAACTATAATAATATAACTCAATAATAAATCTCAATAATATATGCCCTTTAATAATTCTCAATAATAATCTCAATAATTCACAATATGCCCTCAATAATAATTCTCAATAATAATCTCAATAATTCAACAATATGCCCTCAAAATAATATAATAATTCAATAATAACTCAAATAACTCAATATGCCCTCAATAATAATATAATAACTCAATATTTCTCAATAATAATTCAAATAAATCAATTGCCCTTTAATAATCAAAAAAAAATTCCTAAATAGTTTTTTTACGACCTACTTAAATATATTCAGTTACTTAAATGATATTTCTTAGGTTTTATATTTTTGAACATATATCCGTGTAATAATTTAATTAACTATTCACTCACAATAATGCGACGTTCGTTGATGTTGTCATCCTGTCTGATACTTTCTGCAACGTTGAATTGAATGGTCTTCTCTTCTGGAGTTATCAACGAAAAAGAATGATCAAGTCTTCCTTGTTGATGGTAGCCTTTGACAGTTTGCCTCCTTGAAAAGTGAATCCTACCGACTGCGCCAAATTGTTGCGTGCCAGTATCAGATTTGAATCCAAATGGTTAATTTGAATGAAAGTTAAACTTAATAACGTAATATGTTTTATTGCATACAAACAAAATACATGTAACAAATTAAATAAGTGGCTGAGTGACGTGAAAGTGCTCTGTTGTTGATAGCTTTGGTACATCTGCCGTTGCTGGTCTTCGGGCTCCCTTATATATTGTGGTGCGTCTCTTGTTACGTCGTGTTTTCGCCTTCTGGGTAAAACCAGGTGTCCTTGTTGTTGTTGTTGCAAATTCGGACACGAATTTGAGAATGTGCAATAACATCTCAAATGCATCATTAGTGCACTGTAATTATTGGTGCGCTTACTATCCCGACACGTATCATGGTCATAGTAGCATCCGCATTACCCTTGACACGAGGCATGGTCATACTAACTTAGCCTTGTAATCTCGTAGATATCTTATAGATATCTCGTAGCCCATAACAATATTATATGAAACTAACAGGAGTTATATTTTTCAGTTCTGAATTCATTCTCTTACCACATTCAACAACGTCAATATCCGCAACTATACGATCTACTAAAAATACAAGTGACTTCGGTTCCGTACATTCATCAGATCAATACCGCGCGACTTAAAGTGAGTTAATTTTAAGTCTAATAAATAATTAAATATTTTTAAAAAATAATAAAACTATCTATTCACGCATAACGACACGCGCATACACACGCGTTTACCAAGTTTATTTTTATCTAACATTTACTGTTTCTGTTCTCAGTACGATTATGGCATTTTTACAATCGCTAAAGGCTCAATTGAACTCCGTCAAACTTTCTGTCGGGGAATTACGCAAAGACGTTCGTTACCCCATACGGTCGATGAAAAATGTCGAGACGAAATTTGGTACTGCAGTGTCCTGCATATTATCGGACCTCGATGGCGCCGGTTCAATAAATATATTTCTACCCAAGGCGATCTGGATATTGAAACATATAATTTAGGCGCTGTACCTCCTGTTAGTCTCATTTATAAGGGATTGAATAGAAGGAGCTTTATCATAGATTTTGAATGAAATCTATAATCGAAATCCTCTATGAACGGTTATCGATAATTTTCTATTATTATTATTTAATTGTTTTATTATTTTTAATATAAAAAAAAAATGTCTAAGTTTATTCTTATTTATATTTTATCTCAACCCTATAATGATAATAATTTATTCGTAATAGTATAAAAGGTTTAGTTATAAGGTTTCGATATTTCTTAATATGTATATCTTAACATGTATTTATACGCATTTAGGAGTTGTATAATATAATTATATATATTTAGCGTGTTGAATAATTATTCCTGCAAAGATGAGATGGTTAAAAAAAAAAAATAAAATATGTTTTTATTTTCATTTTATCTAAATCCTATAGTTTTAAGGGACATATAATATAATTATATACATTTAACAAGTTATACAATTATTTTGTCCGAGCAATGAGTTGGTTTTAAAAAATATATTAACATCGGTATTCTATAAAATAATATTTTATTTACATAAAATTAAATATATTACATTTTAGTGTTAAATTCAGATATTATTTTCTTTTTCCAATGTGGGGTATTTTCTTTAAGTGGAATATCTTCCCACTCAAAGTCACTCAAATGAAATGATTGCGCGTCATCTGAAAATATGATACGTAATTTAAAAAAAATATATATAATAATTTTATCTATAATATTAAGACTCACTTAATATTTCTCTATCGTTGGGGAATTGTGCAGATAATAAATTTAGGATGGACGGTGAATTCCAGCTCGACATCTCCTCCGTAGACTGTTGCAATGGCGGACTTGAATCGGGTGATTTCCACGGAAATTGTTGTCCGGCATGAAACCCGAGCGAATAATCGACGCTGGGTTCACTGTGTTCTGCAGCTACAGTAAGCATGAAGTCACGCGGATCATAAGACTCGAGGAATAATGGTGGTGACTTAAAATAAAATAAAGTTTAATTTAAGTAGTAGTATGAGGTGTGGTACAAAATGATGATAAAAAAAAATAATAATAATAGTTGAAAAACTTACCACGCATCGTTTCTTAGGGATATGGTCGAAAAATGAGCACTCTGACATATTAATATATTATTATCACACGTTCGAAAATACTTAACTCTAAAGACTGACTGATGAAGAAATGACCATCCATGTTCCTGTAGGTATGTTGACATATAAATCCCCTCTACACCACATCCACGTCTTATCACACAGCGACTGAGTGGGGATTTTTAAAATAATAATAATATTACCGAAATCGTGAGATTTGTCGGGCAAGTGTGTGTACGAGTGTGCGTGTGGTAATAAGGACGATAAGGAGTAATGATTAACTTCGCCCCATCACGTGTACATATATTTAGCTCAAAAACGATAATATTAGTCGCAGTGAGGATAGGAACGCAGCTGTGCGTATAAGGGGTATTGTATAGTTTATAAATATATTTAACTCGATATAGTATGAGTTGAAATACTAGGGGTAAAGCATAACTATAATATTACTTTTTAAGGGGTTATGTATATATTATATATATATATTTTACTCTATACTATACATATTACGTCGAAACACCACGATCGACATTATAACTATATGATTCATAAGAATACTGAAATGGAAATAATAATAATAATTTAAATAAACGGTGTTAATATATTTTAACATCTTACAATACAACGAATTTTTATACATTTAAATACACAATATAATAACAATAATAACAATTTAATAATTTATGCGGTGATGACCGTGTGCGTACGTGGAAATGTTATCGGGTAACACATGACGCTTATCGTCAGCCCTGTTTAAAACTAATTTCATAGTCTTAATCGTACGCAATTCGTGTTTAAACGACCGAATAGAGACATTTTGTCTATACGGTGTAAAAGGCATATAGGTATGACAATGTGACGGATGTGTGGTCGACGGTGAATTTGTTGCTGACGTTGAGGCGTTCCGATGAATTTGAGCGACAGCTTTCAGTGCGGAATCGGCTGCGATCATTTTCCCCATATTTGCGTCGAACTCATTGTCACACTTGTCGGATTCTGCATTGTCGTCCACGTCAGCGAATAAGCACCGCTTATGGTCGGCGAAAGTGAGGTGATTACGAATCACGTACCTCATAACACCCTTCGCGCGAATGGTAATCTCTTCTTCCACGTCGTACGCATAAGACTTGGCGCGCAAAGCTACAAATTCGTAAACGGTTCTGGAGCCACACTCGAATTTAAAAAGTCCTGGAATGCGCTTCCGAGCAGCTGTATAGCACTTGTGATCGTGTGCGAAATTTGAGGTGTCCATAAACCGCATCAAATTAGGATTTTTTATCAGGTCAGCGAAGAAATCGTTGGTCATCACGCGGTAGAATAGTGAATCTGAAATATGAAATAATAATAATAATAATATATAATATCTGAATGAGTCTGCACGAGATTTATATAGACGTACCAGTATCGGTATAAAGCAGCTCGATCTTATCTCCGTAATGTCGTTTCATAACGTCATAATGAAATCCGTACATTAAAACTTTACTCAGTTCCAGTACAGCAAATCCTATGTATATCGGCTTACAAAAATCGACTTCTTTATTATGCTGCGTGACGACCGAAAGATTTTCATTGTAAGTCGTGCAGTATTTGAACGTCGGGCGGTTTATCAGTTTCCGCATTCGGACTGGACACGATACAAGCTCCAAATCAAATCGTAAACGCATATTCTCGAAAGTTTGCCCTGCATACATATACATAGTTATCATGAAGTAAAGTTGGAGCAGGTTAAAGTTCAATAAAACATGTACAATTTATAACAATAACATACCGTACACTGAATTATTTAAATCCTTAAAAAACTTTTCTTCAAATTTATTTTTCGCCTGCTTCCACAATTCCGTGTTGAGATTAATGTACGGAGCCAGCCATGGGGATTGTCGGAACTCTAACACCCTGTGAGTCTGGAATTAATGGGAGGGAAATTATAAGAATCGTATTCGTATTTGTCAAATAATAATTATAATAATAATAATAATCACCTTTTCGACTACGACGCCGTGGGTCATGGCCTGTTTCAAATTCATATAATGCACCACGTAGTGTTCTTTCTGCAGAAATGTGACCATCAACTTTCGGACAGTTGACCCGTGCGGAATGCTGGCGTGAGGCAAAAACGGCATATCGTTGTGGGCGTCGTGTAGATCCTCCGGGTATATTATATCCACTTCGTAAAATCTACCCACATCGTCCGTCGCGTGCATCCACTCTAACTGGGCCAGCGCGACCTCAGGATTCCCCGTGTACCATACGAAATCTCCAATCGGCATATACTGACACATCGCGTACCCGTACAAATTGTTTGCTAAAAAAATACGGAAAAACATGAATTAATATACGTGTACATATAATTTATATTTTATAATCACCATCTAAGTATATGAGCGACGTGTTAGGTTCTTCGGTATTGTCCCTCCCGTCGTCAGGATTGTTGGCACGCGCGTAACGCTTGCTGGCCTGCACCAGGCCACCCCTCGTGCCTGACTCTATGAAGATAATTTTCTCATAATCGGTCAAAAGTTCAAGTTGAACTTTCGTAAAGTATAGCATACAATTAAAACTGAATCCGGGTAACGTGAAGTAATGTGCGGGGTCGAGGTGATATGTGGCCATACATATATTCCTGAAATTCTCAAACACGTCGGCGCTTAACAACACATCGACTTAAAGGTATAAATCGCTATAAGCGCCGAGTGAGGTGCAGCCGAAATGATTCCAGACCCTGGTCGCGTGACTATAATCCTCGTCACTCACGTGCGTCTCCGTCAACGCGCTGTAGAATTGGAACTTATCCGGTAGCGACGTAGCGTCCAATTTATCCCACGAATCTGTATATTCATACGGATATACGCCTTTCCGCGTAACCAACTCCATCTCCGACGGGGCGAACACTTTCGCGACTTCGCGAAACTTATCAAAGTTCGCGGAGGTGAAGTTCTCCGCCAAGTGCGCCAAGCTCGACGCCATGAATCGACACGTGTCTACAAACCTAACGGAGAACGAGTTGTTAATATACTTCGAGAACGAAATATATTTCTCCTCGGTGTTCGCTATTACCGATATTCGATTATTGTCGCCGTCGCACGCCAAATTCGTCACGATAAAATGGGCGTCGTAGTTGGACAGATTATGCAGATAGCACGGTACAAAATTCGGTGTTTTCAACTTAAGGTTGCACGTGTTGCATAATGTTTTTAGAAAACGTCCCGACAAGTGGTCGTGGTGTGCAGTTTTACAATTGCGTTCGCTAAACGTACAACTGCACAAGTCACACATTGTCTTGACGTCATGCACGTGACAATCCTCAATACTCATAATAATCGGTACATTTACTTCCTTATATAATCTTGCTATCTTTTTGGTCACGCCGAGTACATCGCTGACAAAGCGTTTGGCAACATCGTCCTGAGTAACTGAACCACGGAAAATGACTGGAGCTCGCGGTATGTCGAACTGGTCGAGCAACTCTGTCAGCACCCCCTCCGCCGCGACAACATGGTACCCGTAGCTCATTGGATGGTGTTCGTGTATCGCAGTGGTATTTTCACCTTGTTTTCGCCCCGTTTTCAGTAGTAGGGCTTCAAAGTCAGCGTATACCACAAACGGCAGGCGACCCGTCTTACACCACGCCTTGAATTTGAGCGTGTCTCCTTCTTTCGGCATAAGAGGAACAACCGGTTTGTGTGAGCCGCACAGTAAACGGTGGTTGGCCAGTGCCCTCTCTCCGTGTAATTTATATTTTAATGGGCGGTCCTCAAAACTGATGAAGCACCGTTTGCAGTAAAATAATCGATGTTGGTGATTATTTTTTTGCGAACTGGCTAGGCGTGAAAAATTAGAAATGATCGCGTAATGATTCTTGTCATCCTTCCCGGTAATCAGTAGCAGGTCAAAATGATTCTCCTTTTCTTCATCCACGATTCGCAGAGGGTACGCGACAGATTGTGTGGACGACTTTTTATTATTTTTATTTTTTACGCATTTTCTTACGCCGTATACATTAACGGACGTCCCGGGATTCGACTTTTCAAATACCTTTATTTTGGACACCGGAGTGGGGGTTGATAGTGCAGAAAAGTCGTATCGGTGTTCTTCCCTCGAATAATTCGTACCTACTCTTGTGCGATCGTTAAATACATGTTTGGCGAGGATCACCCACTTGAAACATTGCTGGTCAATATTTTGTGGGTTGACAACGGCCTTCCTATTCAAAATACTTTTCGGCAACGGTAAGTACGACGATCCCCCCATAGGCGTGTACTCGTACACACCCAAGAGCAGTCCGTCGATACACGATAAGGAAAATACACTACACTTTCCGGCGTAACAATCCTCTTCGGCCTGGAGCGCTGCGAAATCGCGATCGACCAAACGTTCGACATTACTGTGCCCGTATAATTCACGGGCCGAAGTTTTAAATGCGCGATTTTGAGCTGAATTGGGTAAATTTGGTACGACGTATGTGGCCTCTAATTTCAGGTTATATTTGATCGGGTTAATACGCACGCACTCGCGTAATTTTGCGATTAATTCGGACTCTATCGAATTGAGGAACGCACGATAACTGGCTACGTTATCAACGTTCTTCCTAAAATACCATACGATCGCCCGTTTATGCGATGACTCGATCTCGATAAAGCCCGGCGTATTAACCTTTTGAATACGCGCCTTTTTACGTTTGATGTTTTTACTAGTATTTTCCGTATGGGACTCGCCTTCCTCAACGGACGGTGGTGAAAGTGAAAGTGGTAGTGCGGTGGTCGCGGGGGATCTTGCGACTATTCCGCCGATGATAGCCTGTGCGGGTGGTGGGGAAACGATAACCGGTATATGGGGGGACGATGATGATGAGGCTTGAGGCGGGGGAATAGATGTGTCCGCACAGCGGCGGCTAGTCGAGATGTCCGTCGGAGTCGAAACATCTGTTGGAGCGTACGGGGTAGTGGCGGGGGGTGCCCAGTTTATGACTGATGCGCGACCTAACATACATTATTAATATTAAAATAGCTACATTATTATTATTATTATTATTATTTATATGAGAAAAAATTATTTACCCAATGAACCACCTACTCGTACAGCGCTGTGAAATTCGGGAGTGTTTTTAACGATCTCTATTTAAAAAATAATTTAATTAATAACCCTGATTTAAGCAAATCATCTATGTGTATATTACGGAACACTATCGATTAATATTCAATGTACTTACTATGACAATTTTGTACGTGGATGCTGAGTTTGTCTCGGCGGGTGAATATCTTGAGGCATATTCCACATGAAATCACCGATCCATCGTGAGTTTTGACATGTCTGTTCAAACCACACTTATGAGCGTACACTTTTCTACAGGTCGTACAGTTAAACATTTTCGAGAATGTAATACAAACAACGTTTTAAAATAATAATAATAAAATGTAGACGAGACTATGAATATACGCAAGAACGTCGAACGTGTTTAAACTCTGTAGGCCGTCTGATCTGTATACGTCGGGACCGTTGGCATTTCGATTCAATAACTAATCGACCGCTAAGAAAAACCAGAGCTATGTTTCGGGCTATATTATACGAGGAGTATATATTATATATATATAAATTACACACGAAATATGCGCGTCGGGGAAGATGTGTTAACAATGACACTGGTGGCGACATCATACCACACATCTGTATGGTCAACAACGACGCGACGGCGGCGGCGGCTGTTATCTGATAATGAGGAATAACTGCTCGACATTGAATTTGCTATTCAAATATCTTAATTCATATTATTTTTGTTACTATTATTATTATTATTGACGCGTATACACCACGCGCGAACTATTACTATATATACAGCCGTCAGTCGTCAGTTACTGTGAGACCTTTACACTGGCCGCAAGTGTCTTATTCGCGATCAGACAGCTAAAACGAATTGCATGCGATTTTAAAACAATTATTTTTATACGTTGTATTGAAATGGAATTATTAAAATGTTCGACTGATTGCCGATCACTAGTGCGTTTGGTACACGAGAACTCGGATCCGGAATATCCTCAGTATTCAAGCTTTTTATCGAGACTTAAAACATTCGATTCATATCCAACGCGATCGCATCAAGATAAATATTCGTTAGCCGAATGCGGGTTCACTTATACCGGAGCTGGCGACTTGGTTCAATGTCACTACTGTGGCATATTGTTGGTGAATTGGGAGGAAAATGATGAAGTTTGGCAGCAGCACGCCGTGCATAACCCTAAATGCGTATATGTGTTATTATATAAAGGCGCTCAATTTATTACGAATGTTCAAAATGAATTTAATGACATTCGTAATAATCGCGGTAATAGTAATGATCAAGTCCATAGATGTAAAACGGAATCGTATGATGTCGTCGGATAACATGTAGATTATTCATGCCGGTTATAACACGATAACCTGTATAATATATTTTTATTGAATAAACATCTAATTATATTAAATGATTCAATAGTGTTAGTATTTACCTCCGTATCCTACTAGAAGTATGCATGTATGTACATGATTTACACGTTTATGTATATGTTTTTATACGTATATGTATATGTTTCATACGCGAATGTATATGTTTTACACATTTATGTATATGTTTTATACGTATATGTATTTTTTATACGTATATGTATATGTTTTATACGCATATGTATATGTTTTATACGTATGTGTATATGTTTTGTATGTATATGTATATGTTTTATACGTATGTGTACTCACGGCGCTCGTGGTACAAGTGGCGGGGTTTTAGCGTGATAACATGGAGATATCATACAGATGCGAGGCGAAAAAACCGCATCAGTCGCATGTACGGACAGATGGCGCCACCGTCGACGACGGCGATAATAGGACATGATAATAGTGTGATGGGCGGGGCGACAGTGACGCGGTATGGGCGGTGGTGCTCCGATTACGTAGTGTATTGGGGTGGGGGGCTCAGGGGTCTTGTGACGTAGGGTGGGTCGGTATTGGGGGAAAGGGGCTCGGGGATCTTGTGACGTAGGGTGGGTCGGTATAGGCGGGGGTGGGTGGAGGGGGTAATGATCCGGGGGTTAGGGTGGGACATGGTGGGTCGGTATAGGCGAGGGGTGGGTGGAGGGGTAATGATTCAGGGGGTTAGGGTGGGACATGGTGGGTCGGCTTGGAGGCGGGGGGGGGGGTGAAGCGGAGGGTCACCAGAACCGGCCATTTCACCCTACTTAGGTTCATTTCCAAAACATTTATTTATTTTACCGGTTATTGTGATATTTGTTCCTAAGGAGTTTGTAAATAAATTGTCAAAACAGGTTTTTACAAAAGTACCAATATCTGATCCTCCGTACATCGAAATAATTTTTGACTGCAATTTACACGAATTAAATATATTTATACAATAAAATTCAGTAAGTAAATATTAGTTTAAAGTTATCTTACCAAGTATTGGTAAAATGAATCATCATTAAGAAGGCCTTCAATATAATCCAGATCGTCATTGTCTTTTAATGGAAATTTTTTGTATTGGATAGAATGTTCATTTTCAAGAGACTTATCAGGGCAATTATTACCATTGGCTGCTAATTGATTAAATATACGCTCTTGGTTAGAGATGATTCGACAATTCTGGGCTTTAATTTCAAAAATATTTTTCATCAATACACTAAATTGCTTCATCTTTATCCCTACAAATATATCAAAATAAATAAATATAAAACATTAACTAACAAGATTTAGTTAGAGTTGACTGATATCAGTATGACAGCACATTATAATATAGTAGTAGGTATAATTAAAATATGCTATTTTGTTACTTTTGTTTCCTGGAGATGGTGATTCTTCTGTGAATATTTTATGACATGCTGCACGTTTTGATGTACTTGAAGTTTCCAGAGTGTTTGTTGTTACTATAAAATTATTTTGTGTAAAATTCATAAACAGTTAGATTAGGTACATCAAAATTTTAAATTGTATTAAGTTACTTTTGTTCACTGTAGAAGGTGATTCGTCAGAAAATATACCATGAGATGACCGTTTAACTGAACCAATAGTTTTTGCATCTTTACTATTGTTTGTTTCTTTCATACAATTTTAAAACAAATTATTAGTTTTGTAAGACATTTATAGCGATGTTATTAAGAGGATGTTATACTCGCATGTGTTCTCTGTTGTAATATAAATAAAAGCATATGAAATTTTCAAGATAATATTCTTACCTTTAAATTTGACAATAGGTAAATTTACTCTAATATTAAAGCTAATATCACAAAATATGTTCAGCTGAACACAAATTTGCTAAGATGTGCGTTAGTACAACATATACAACACATGTACCATAATATGTCCTCTTAAATTTATTTGTTTACTTCTGTTCACTGGAGAAGGTGATTTGTCTGTGAATAAAGTACGACATGCTGCACGTTTAAATGAATTTTTAGATAGAACAGTTATTGAAGTTTCCCGAGTGTTTGTTGTTGCTATAAAATTATTTTGTGTAAAATTCATAAATAGTTACATTTAAATATTATTAGGTTACGTTTGTCCACTGGAGAAGGTGATTCGTCAGAAAATATACTATGAGTTGAGCGTTTAACTAAGCCAATGGTTTTTCCATCTTTACTAATGTTTGTTTATTTCATGCAATTTTAAAACAAATTATTAGTTTTGTAAGACATTTATAGTGATGTTATTACATTTATTTGATTACTTCTGTTCACTGGTGATGGTGATTTGTCTGTGAATAAAGTATGACATGCTGCACGTTTAGATGAATTTTTAGATAGAACAGTACTTGAAGTTTCTAGAGTTTTAATTTTTCCTATAAACAGATTTTGTATAAAATTTACATTTTTATAAAAAAAAGTTTCAGTACATTTAAATTTTATTAAATTACTTTTGTTTAATTGAGAAAATGGTTCTTGAAATATACTAGGTGAAGGTATATCAGGAGAAACAACATTACGGCTTGTAGTGGCATCTAAAATATAATATGAATTATTAGTCTTCAGAATGGATATTACTATAGAAGAACCCATATTTTATGAATAATAAATCAAACAATACCTTTCTGTGAAAAAGTAATAGATTTGTTCTGATCAGGACTATAATTATTTTTTTTTTGCTCTTATTTGTCTTTGAGATTTAGCCAATGTTTCAATCTCAGTATCGCATTCAGAATAGTTGAATTGTATAACTGTTGATAGTTTTTCAAATGCTCTTTCAAAACTGTCTATAATAGTGGGTACAACAGAAAATTATATTATTAGTTAATTAAAATAACATTATAAAAATTATTAAAAACTAATATAATATTGAGCTTACCACTTGAGCCTAAAATGTTTTTAATTGACCAAACTGGCCAAAAATCTGTGGGATTTGTCATGTTTTTCACAGCTTTATTATACTGGTTTTCAGTATGAACATCTGTACCCGGTCTTGGTAATTTACAAGAATATTTTTCATCATTTTTATTTTGAAACAAACAAGTCTTTGGAATACACTGGACCCTACTATCTTCAAATTCCACAATCAAATAATTACTAAAAATATTAAACATAATAATTGTTTGTAAAATTGTATCAAAGACTAAACTAATAGGATTTAAAATATATACAAATGGAATTTTTCTCATTTCCACAATTATAATTACTTTTAATTATACAATATACATATTTTAATATGTTTAACATAATTTTAATTTAATTTAAATGTTAAGACACAGTTTATTGTTCCTAAATTATCATCAAATTTATTTTTAATAAAACAATGACAATTACAAAATATACTTAAGTTAATGTAAAAAATTAAATGCTAAGTAAATAAAAATAACACCTATATAACATATTCAAATTTTAAATCAAAAAAATATTTCTTTATTCAGTGTGATGTAGTGGAACTACAGCCATTCTGGTTGAATCCAAACATATCGGAAAAGAGAAGTACTTGAATTCAATATCTTTTACTGGCCATGTCATAAATTCAGATAAGTCATCTACTTCATAAATGCCCAAAATAGATGATGGACATGGTAACTTATAAAGATCAGATCTTTTAAGGTATTCTTTACCAATAATAACAAATAACCATATCTATCTTTTAAGGCTATGTTGAAAATTTTAATTATTTTATTCCCTTTGACACAGCAACAGTCATTTTTGTTGTCATTTACTATGAAAGTCATATCATTAAATATTAATTTTTTGTATTGAGAGTTGGTACACCCTTGAAGTAAAGGACCATTCATGTGTGGGTTATTAAGATGATTTGTTTAGATGTATTGATGTCACTTGAATTGACAACTTATTAAATTATTTAAAGCAGTTGATTCTGCGTACCTTCGAACTATTTGTTGCAAAGGTTTGTCTTCTTTGTGTATTTTTTTCTTCAAATGCCCTAAATAACTTTCAAATTGAAATGTGCTAAAATAATCTAGAGAACCATAATTTTCAACATCATTGACTAAATGAAGTAAACCATGGATATTATAACTAATATTATGTTTACCATAAATTATTCCAAATTGTTTAACAAAACATTCTATAAGATTCTTTGCACAATTTAACCATTTTTGTTGGTAACAGTATTGTTTTGAACATAATATTGATACAGCCACATGCAATGTAATAAAATTTTCATAAACTTCATTACTTAGTTTATTTTTTAAAATAAATGGCCCAGAGTATAATAATAATTGACGGTATTCTGTGGCTTTCCATTTTTTAACATAATTTAATGATCTAGGTTTTCGTTGAAATTCTATAGGAACACAGTTTTTAACCAAATGTATTAATGCCGATGATATCAATTGAACATTACGGAAAGGTAATCGTATTCTAAGATCACCAAAATTCCACATCAACAATAATTTTTTCACAATGCCTAGACAAACCAGATGTTGATAGTCAAGTGGAACTTGACTGACAAGACCAAACCTAGGAATATTTTCAAGTGGGCTTGTTCCTTGATGATAGTCTTCATCCTCATGATCAGCAAAACTCTTATCTGATCGTTTTTGACCAATGTAATCTGTAAAACATACTCTTCTCTCCGAGTAATCACCAACAATATTGCATTTGGTGCAACTTGAATAGCCTGTATGATACTTAATATTTAAAACCATAGCTTTGTCTGGAGCATCAGCATAAAAACCTTTAATAGAAAAACTATAAGTTTTTCCTAAATAATTTATTCCAAAATGTGTCAAATTAGATGCCTCTACAACAAAATCTTCTAAAAAGGCAAATGTATCAGAAGGTTTTTTATTTCCATGGTATATTTCAATCAAAAACACATAGTTGGTTTTATAAATTAATCCTAAAATTGGCCATAATTCACTTGAACCAGATTTTGTAACCGGTATTCCATCAATATTAAACAAAATTTCTATAGCATTATTTGGTGCGTTTGAATAGATTTTTAAATATTCCAATATCCCTTGTTCTATTCCTAAATTGGAATAGAAACCCGGTTCAACTCGTCTAATATCAGTGGATCTTGGGGTGTTCAAGAGAGTACGAGAATCTAATGGTAAGCCATATGTAACATTTAAACCATAGTTAGAAAACCCATGAAGAAGATTATTTAAAGAACTTGCATTGATATTTTCCTGAACTGCCCAACTTCTCAAAAAGTTTTTGAAGCTAATTACTTGATCTTTTTTATGATGTATAACATGAATTGACGAGGCATTCAAGTTTTGATTTTGAATAACATTAACTTCCAGATTTAAATTTGAAGTATTAGATAAAACTGAATTTGAGTATGAATTTTCTAAAATATTTGAAGCAATTGAACTTGTATTAAAATTATGAACAGTTTCTGGAGTAATATTATATGATATCGGATCAGAATTAGGAGTTAGATGTATTGTTTTATAATCAGTGAACTTAACTTCATTTTCAACTTGTAATAATTCTGCAGCTATTCGTCGGCGACGTTGACGAGTTGTTATGTCATTTACATTTTTTCTATAAATTAAAGCAACACATTCTTATAGAATTTTGAGAATAATTTAATTGGTTGTCTTATTAAATATTTCACATTTAATAAAGAATTAGTATAATCATTGTGTTGAACCTACTATGCCGTTAAAATAATTAAAGTAGTAACTGATCAGTGTCCTGCACACAGGATTATAAAAAAACTACACTGAATTATTAGATCTCAAATTTTCATTTAAGTAATTTTTTATGTTTTTAATTTATTGAAATGTTAACTATTAGCTTATTCAGCTTATCATTAAAGACTATATAAATACTATATAAATACTATATAAAGACTATATAATATGAACTTTTTAGATCTAAATCAATCATTAGTTTTTTGTAGGTAACAATAAGTAATAATCGAATAGCTAATATTACATTAAACTGAACAAATAACAAAATTAAACATTTTAGTGTAATACTTAATATACTATATAAAAAAAAAAATTTTACTTAAGTTATAATTACATACTACATTAAATTAATTACGTTAGAGTGTAAAATCATAATATAATTACTTCAGTTGAATTAATTCAATACTCAGTAAGTTAAGCTACCTACTATAAGTAAATAGTTAAAAACAATACATTTGACATTAAAAGTATAAAGTTATAATGCTATGAATTTTACACCACAATAAATAGTCCATCTAGTCATCTAGGTTATGTTTAAATAATATCAAATAAAAACAATTACGGTACCATATACATTTTAATGTTCAATATGTATCCTTACTGTAATACTGAATACTAAAAAACTTAAAACCCAAGAAGTTCTTAGTTAAAACTTAAAACTAAATAGCAATTAACGTATGATTGATTAACATTTCCTAAAAAATCATTACTTAATTGACTATTACACAATTTATAGGAATTCACTAAAAAAATTGTTTTAAAAATACATATTTTTGAAAACCATTTTAAGCATATATTAAAAAAATCTAAAAAGTTTGTTTTTAACTCTTTTGTTGTATTTTTTTCAACCCTGCCTGCACAGCGATCACTTACTACATGGCTATACAGTATAAACAGTAAATTTTACTATCACTTAAACTCTAAAGCTGTTCAGCTGCCGCCTTTTTTCTCGAACCGGTCCGCGTGAGCGCGCGACGGACGACGAATTTTCTAGAAATTTGCCCGTATCGGCTGTTGTCGCGCGTTCGTTATCACCATCAGGCTTTTCGCTGGACATAGGTGCGTACGCGACAACGAGTCAGTCTGCCGTAAGCTGTTGTGGTTTTCGTGGTTTATCGTGCTGCGCGTCTTACGACGTCGCTGAACCCACAGCGTCAATACGAAACCACGTGTTCGGTTTGTGCGTCGTCGTGTGCGATTGTTGTGAGCTGTTCGTCGGGTGCGACTCGTTGCGGACGTTAATTGGAGGTGCATATACGTTGTCGTCGACTCCGTCATTCTCCGCCGTTGTATTCGCCATCTTCGGCACCGTCATTCCCCGCCGGTTCATAGGCCGTCGTCGACACCGCGACCCCATCGTTGCCATCACCGTCACTCGCTGCCTACGCGCACGTCGGCGGCGTTTATAAATACGACGAATATAGGTCAACGGCCGCTCCGTCAGCTGTCCACTACTCGTTCCGATACGACACCAGCTGGATACAGTGATAAGTCCTATCCATACTATTTTTCATATTATATTATTATACGTTGTGTATTCTGTCTTTTGTATTACCCCCTATTATTACTTAATTATTATTAGCAGGAGACGTCCTCGCCATTATATTGTGTATTATTATTATTATTATTATTATCTGCAACGAACAATACATGTTGTCTACAAACAATATTCATATATGATATTATTATTCCTTTTCTTTATTTATTAATATTGTAAGTGGTAACAACCGTTGTACGGTGCGAGTTGTCGGGTCAACTGTTCGCAAGAGCTCGACAGCGTAAACATTTTGGTAGCAGAGCGTGGTTCTGGACACTATTTCAGACATTAATTAGCGCCGTAGGTTATTTGTTCGTTCCTTGGGTTAAATACAGGTATTGGTGTAATTATTTGTATATTTAGGCCGTGTATTATTATTATAGCCGGTTTCGTATTTTCACGCGTGACGTTATATTTTATATAATATTTCAGTAGTTTTTTGTATACCTTGCGATATATTTTTCTGTTGGTTACATCATGTCGCTCACCACTGATAACAACGCTCGTGATATGCGTGCCAAAGAAAGGGCATCAATAAAACGTGATACGATCGTCGCAGAAATTCGGTCTATTTATCAATTAGCACAGAAGGCTGCGGAAGATGGTAATTTATATTCTCAATTAGTAATCGCCACTAATGATCTGGATTTGTTATGGGCGAACTTTGTTGCCGAAGATGATGCGTTCTTAAATTCATTATTGGATTTGGGTTTAAGTGATCAATATTCCGGTGCACTTAAGGTGGAAGTTCGTGGGTTCATATCTTTTTCCAAATCTATATTACGGAATTATGAATCGCAACCAGGCTCCGTAGGAGCAGAGTCCGTGTTAAATCAGAGTATCAGGTCCGAACCAGCATCCCAGGGGTGTGGAAACGCAGATCAATCGCAACCTGAGCGTGTCGTCAATACGTCACATATAGATCCGACGGATTGTGGGAACTCACCAACATCAGACTCTGCTTATGTACGTTTGCCTGAGATCCCTCTACCTGTGTTTGACGGAAATATTTATAAATGGCCGGCCTTTCGTGATCATTTTATCGATATGGTAGATAAGAAACCTCGCACCACTGATAGCGCCAAATTATATTATTTACGTGGTTGTTTGAAAGGGGACGCTGCCGATGCAGTACGCGGGATTCCCGTTTCTGCCAGCGCGTATAAGCTTACCTGGGCCACCTTGGAGTCACGGTATGATAAGCCTCGCATGTTGGCTAGCGCTGTTGTTGAAAAAATTCTAGCTGCACCCGAGTCATCCGAAAAATCGCTGGCAAGTCTCACGAAATTTATCACCACCTTTGACGAGGGCGTGTCGGTACTGAGGTCATTGAATATTCCCGACATGGGAGACTTTATATTGTTTTCAATCGCTTCCCGTTGCCTACCACTGTCTTGCCGAACGCTTTTTGAAACCAATTGTCATGAAGATTATCCCACAGTTTCATCCTTATTCACATTTCTAAAGGCTCGCGTAGCAGTATTAGAACGTGTTGGACACTCAGCATCTCTCGGACCAGCCACTAAGCACGTGCAAAAGAATGCTTCGCACAGATCTCAAAAACCTGGTGGCATATCATCCTTTGTGACCTCGGGGACTCCGCCGTCCGTATGTAAATGTTGTAGTGGTGCACATGCTGTTTCCGCGTGTTCAAAGTTTAAGGGTTGGCCTCTTCAGCAACGGGTCCAATGGGTCCGTGATCAGCGCATCTGTTTCTTGTGTTTGAGTGATAAGCACTGGTCGAACCGTTGCTCGTCCAAGGTAAAGTGTTCGAAATGTTCCCGTAAGCACCACGTTTTAATTCACGAAGATCAGCCGCCACCCCAAGGGAAGGATCCCGCGGGCTCGAAGAACGAATTCGACTCGACTGCGGCCACCTCAATGTGCGGTCTCTCCGAATCGCGTTCGATATTGCTCGGTACAGCATTAGTACATATCCGCGATTCCTCTGGTGTCCTACATACAGTTCGCGCGTTGATTGACTCTGCATCGCAGATCAGCGCTATTACTACGGGCTGTGTGGCGCGTCTTGGTCTCCGAAAAACCCCTTGGACGGCCCCTGTAACTGGACTATCTGGTGCGCCTGTTGCAAGCACTGAAGGGATCGTCAATTGTCAAGTCCAACCCCGGTTCGCGGACGAGCCGATCATTTCGGTGAAGGCTTGGGTGTTCCCAACTATCACGTCTGACATGCCTCGTCAATCCCTACCGGAAATCGTGGCCCAGAAATTCACACATTTGGCTTTAGCCGATCCATCGTTCGCTACACCATCACCAATAGATTTACTGTTGGGTGCTGATATTTTTTCTTCTGCGTTGAACGGCAAGCGTGTTGAGGTGGGAAACGTTTATCCAGTGGCATTTGGCTCGATCTTCGGGTGGATTTTGATTGGACCAGTTCCCTCAAATGCCATGTCAGCTTTTCATGCCATTCCTGTCTCGTTGACAACTTCGATAGAATCCTTGATGGATCGTTTCTGGCATGTGGAAGAGCCGAATGCAGCTCCGGAAACATTTACTGTTGACGGTAAATGTGAGGCCATTTTTCGAAACGAGTGCTCTCGTGATCCCGAAGGCCGTTTCACGGTTCCATTACCATTCCGTGAAAAGGTGACCTCCGACGCATTTCATGGGTCTCGTGCTATAGCTCTGAAGCGTTTCGAGAATTTAGAGCGCAAGCTCCACGCCGATCCTCGACTCCGCGACATGTATGTACAATTTATGTCCGAGTACATCAGCCTAGGCCATATGACTGTTGCGGCTGCTCCCGGACGTTATTTCATCCCACATCATGCCGTATACCGAGCATCGGTCCCTAGTTCGAAAATTCGCGTCGTTTTTGACGCTTCGGCAGCATCGTCCACTGGCACTTCCTTGAATAATTGTCTGCTTACAGGTCCCAAGTTGCAGCAAGATGTAGTTGATATTCTATTACTGTTCCGTTTGTCTCGTTATGCATTTACCACTGACGTGTGCAAGATGTATCGACAGATCCTGGTCAATCCCGAGTACAGACCATTCCAGCATATTTTTTGGCGGGACTCGCCATTCGCTGAACTCAAAGAATACGAGCTGAACACCGTCACCTACGGTGTCAATTGTGCTCCATATCTTGCTATGCGGGTTATCAAATCAGTCGCTGAACAGGATTGTAAAGATTGTCCGGCTGTGCAGTATGCACTGCTTAAACAGACCTATGTTGACGATATATGCACTGGTGCCGACTCGGAGAAAGAAGTTTTAGAATTGCAATCATCTATTATTTCCATAATGGCTGGTGCTGGTTTTGAATTAAAAAAATGGTCGAGCAATAACAGAGAGGTTTTGGATTGTGTTGCCCCAGAAGATCGTGCCACTGGATCGACATCATTCGACGGTAACGATGTATCCGGAGTAAAGGTCTTAGGGCTTCAGTGGGACCACCGTGAGGACAATTTCAATTATGCATTTCAACTTGAATCAGTCGTTCAAACAAAACGCGGGATGCTCTCTCTGATCGCCCAGATTTTTGACCCACTTGGATTCCTTGCCCCGACGATATTTGCTGCGAAACACCTTATGCAAAGGGTATGGTCGTCCCACGTGTCATGGGATGAAACCTTGCCGGACGATCTGGCTGAGCTATGGCGGAATTTTGTGGCAGACCTGCACATCCTATCAGATTTAAAGGTACCTCGCTTCATAGGTACGCGCCTACGTAGTCGATGTATTCTATGCGGATTTTGTGATGCCTCGGAAAGAGGATACGCGGCAGTGGTTTACATCCGACTGGAGGACACCAATGATCAGAGATCAGTAGTATTGCTAGGTTCCAAGACTAAGTTGGCTCCCATGAAACCAATGACTATTCCTCGACTGGAGTTATGTGCCGCTGTGTTGTTGTCAAAATGGCTACATCGTATCCAGCTCACGCTCAGTGTTCGTCTTAATATTACACACATATTTGCATGGTCTGATTCATCCATCGTTCTAAGCTGGTTGACGGCACCCCATCAGTCTTTCAAAATTTTTGTATCCAATAGAGTGCATAAAATTCAGTCGCTGTTGCCCACGTCTCGGTGGCACCATATTGGATCGTCTGACAATCCAGCAGATTGCGCTTCTCGCGGACTCACTCCATCAGAACTACTTAATCATCAACTGTATTGGGAAGGACCACGATGTTTGCACTCTCCAATAGAAACCTGGTCTACTGACTTTCAGGCAGTCCCCGCAGATCAACTACCCGAACTAAGGGTTACCCAAACAGTCCTCACCACAATTGAACCAGAGAGTGAATGGTTCAGTAGATTTTCGTCCTATACTCAAATGATACGTGTTGTGGCTCGAGTAAAAAGATTCTTATATTGTTGTCGTCACGGCCGACCATTAGTTCAAAATTCTTGGCTTTCTCGCAGCGATCTAGATGCTGCTATTGTTACAATTACGCGCTCGGCTCAGCAATTTGCATTCCCTGCCCTTCATCGAGAACTGTCGGTGAACTCGGAGGTGTCCAACAGTGCCCTTGCTCGCTTAAGACCATTTATAAATGAAAAGGGGCTAATCTGCGTAGGAGGTCGCCTACGTTACTCAGATTTGCCAGAAGCACAGAAATTCCCAATGTTGTTGCCGAAGTCGTCGCACCTGTCCATGTTGATAGTTCGCCATTGGCACCAAGTCACGTTCCATAGTGGGCCCCGCGTGTTAACAAGTATCATTGCCAGAGAATTTTGGATCTTGTCATTGCGTTCCCTTATTCGGTCAGTTATCAGTAAATGTACAAGATGTGTCCGTATAGCAGCAGTTCATCCTCAGCCAGTGATGGCTGATCTCCCTCGATCACGAGTGTCCGAGTGTCGTCCGTTTTCCCGGGTTGGCATTGACTTTGCAGGCCCACTTAAGATGACAGAAAACCGCCTGCGCAAGTCCCGGGAATACAAGGTCTACATCGCCGTCTTTGTGTGTTTCGTCGTCAAAGCGGTTCATCTAGAAGTGGTATCAGACCTGTCAACCAAGGCGTTTCTAGCGGCTTTAGATCGATTCGTCGCACGACGTGGCATTCCCACCGACATATACACAGATTGCGGAACCAATTTCGTTGGCGCTGCTCGCCAACTTAATGACTTGATCAATGATGTTGCTAATCGTGATCACATCTCCGCCTCTGTTCGAACTACATGGCATTTCAACCCACCTAGTGCGCCGCACTTCGGGGGATTATGGGAGGCTGCCGTGCGTTCAACGAAATCCTTGATGGTGAAAGTGATGGGGGAGCACACCTTCACTCTAGAAGAGTTTACCACAATAATCTGTCGGATTGAAGCTATTTTAAATTCCCGGCCGTTGACACCGACTTCTACCGACCCTTCAGATTTAGATTGCTTGACTCCGGGTCATTTTTTGATTGGGCAACCCCTGTTGACAATTCCCACGAGTGAAGACAACGGGTCCATATGTCGACTATCTATTGCTAATCGCTGGAAACTCTTACACCAGTGTGTTCAGGCCTTTTGGAAACGGTGGCGAGACGAATACCTGCAGACGCTGCAATGCCGTCATCGATGGTCTTCGGACGCACCCTCTTTAGCATTAGGCGACATGGTGGTCATTAAAGATGCCAATTCTCCACCACTGACGTGGCGCCTTGGGCGTGTCATCGAACTTATGCCAGGCTCGGATGGTGTAGTTCGAGTGGTCCGCGTCAGCACACAACAGGGATCCATGGTTCGCCCTGTCGTAAAGTTAGTTTTGTTACCAGCCACTCAGTGACCGTTGTTGCGGTTGCACTTGACTTGAGGGGACCAAATCAATCATTTAAACCGTTCCGCTCAGAGCTCTTGCGAGGGGGCCGGACTCCTCGTATCAAAATTAAAAAAAAAAAAAATGTATTCTTTGAGGGCATGTAACCACATTTCATGTTGTTGTATTGTTAATTTTACTGTATTATATTTTTATTGTCATTTTGAATTATGTAAAATAATAGGTACTTATCAGCAATGGCATCGGAGGATAATGTGAAGCGGAGCTTCCCATGGGGGAGCATGTTCAGCTGCCGCCTTTTTTCTCGAACCGGTCCGCGTGAGCGCGCGACGGACGACGAATTTTCTAGAAATTTGCCCGTATCGGCTGTTGTCGCGCGTTCGTTATCACCATCAGGCTTTTCGCTGGACATAGGTGCGTACGCGACAACGAGTCAGTCTGCCGTAAGCTGTTGTGGTTTTCGTGGTTTATCGTGCTGCGCGTCTTACGACGTCGCTGAAACCCACAGCGTCAATACGAAACCACGTGTTCGGTTTGTGCGTCGTCGTGTGCGATTGTTGTGAGCTGTTCGTCGGGTGCGACTCGTTGCGGACGTTAATTGGAGGTGCATATACGTTGTCGTCGACTCCGTCATTCTCCGCCGTTGTATTCGCCATCTTCGGCACCGTCATTCCCCGCCGGTTCATAGGCCGTCGTCGACACCGCGACCCCATCGTTGCCATCACCGTCACTCGCTGCCTACGCGCACGTCGGCGGCGTTTATAAATACGACGAATATAGGTCAACGGCCGCTCCGTCAGCTGTCCACTACGCGTTCCGGTACGACACCAGCTGGATACAGTGATAAGTCCTATCCATACTATTTTTCATATTATATTATTATACGTTGTGTATTCTGTCTTTTGTATTACCCCCTATTATTACTTAATTATTATTAGCAGGAGACGTCCTCGCCATTATATTGTGTATTATTATTATTATTATTATTATCTGCAACGAACAATACATGTTGTCTACAAACAATATTCATATATGATATTATTATTCCTTTTCTTTATTTATTAATATTGTAAGTGGTAACAACCGTTGTACGGTGCGAGTTGTCGGGTCAACTGTTCGCAAGAGCTCGACAGCGTAAACAAAAGCAATAAAGCATACAGGTTCAACAGTCATTAGTTTCATTACATCTAATTATAACAGCTATTGATATATATATGAGTAGGTATTTCGTGATGATGTTTATCACACAGTTTATTAATATTTAATACAATACCATAGGTATTACCATTGTAGAAAGTACTTGTACATAAATTTTAACATAAACTAAGTTTATTGAATTGAATAAGAATAGAGATAAAAATATTATAGTCTGGTCGATGTAGGTGTCTCCATGAAAAAGTTACTAGAATGAACCAATGAAATTAATCAAAAACAAAAAGATGACTTAAGTAAGTAAGACAATAACGCATGAACGTTTAAAAGTTCAGTATACTGTTTTCGTCAGTAGTTTTGCCGTTATCACGGTAAAACAAAAATTTATTAAAATTTATTTATAACGAATTTATCACAATAAACCTTTTGATCTCTGCGAACATTAGGTACCGCATACCTCGGAGACAGTAAATTAACGATGCACGATTTTAGTGTGTAGGCTACTAAATAACTCACCGTTTATTATTGTCGGCCATAATAACTGCAGCTATATGTCAGTCGTTTTCTAATTATATCGTCGATTATATTGTCTTCGGGTTGACGATTGTACAAGTAGAACGCTTAAACGCATGTGAGAAAATAAATCAAAAATCAGGAACCAACATACATATTGCTCACAAATCAAGATAATTAAGCACACTGCACAGAATACACGTATATTATAATGGGTAACGCCGGTCATTGGACGTTGACGGTTGACCATAGATGATATTGAATTATATAATAATAATAATATATTTTAGTTATTTGTGATCGTCGTCGTCGCCGACGAAGATAACAATTTTGGGTTTACCCATTAGTAAATAATTATTAGTTCGCATTTGGTCAGCTGTTTGTAAATTTGTAATGTGTTTGCATTGTTCGACATACGCTAGATAGCAGTGGTCAGTGCTCAGTACAGACTACGAATTAAAATATAAATATATTTGTTATTATAAATGAACGAGCGTTCAATTTATGTATTTTTTTGTGTCTTCGCCTCCAGACTCCCAGTCGTAACGATTTATTGGCCATCCCTATTAATGTATTATAATATAATATTATATAAAAATATAAAATATAATAATTATAAGATATTGCCATATTGGGTATTTATTACTCCGAAAACTTACCTACGCAGTGTCGAGAGAAATTATTATGAGGCCTGAGGCAGATTTTTTTTGTGAGGCCCCAGGGTATATTAATTTTATAGCTTTTTTAACAACTTATTGTTGACCTACCAACATTATTTTACCCAAATAATCATTAATGTGTAGATATCTAGGTATTAGATACTAATATTATGATAGAAGTGTTTATTTACTGTACAAATTAAATAAAAAGTTGACAAAACGATTTTAAAACCGTGTAACGCGGGGCTACCAAAATCACGGGACCCTGGACAGCTACTCCTTCTGCCCTGGCTTCTAGTCAATGCTGTACGTATGTATACAAAAAGAAGAGTTATAAGTGTTATAACAACTATAGTTACTATAACTGCTGATTGTCTACAATAAAATTGTATAAAATTATGATATTCCCAAGGTCTTCCTAGTTAAATACATTCGGGCATTCCCATTGTATTTGTCAGTTAGTATTACATTTGATTAATAAATTGAGTTAATTCTTTTTAGAACTCCAAAGACATGAAAATGGAGTACTAAAATGGGTTATCCCGATTAGGAGGCTAGTAGGACTACCGGCGGGATTAATTGTGCTGTGCGGGTATACATCTTGGTAGTTAGTCTCATAAAAGTTTTAAGTACAAAGCAACCATTGCTGTTTATTTATAGTACTTATACGAAAGCCAATGGTTATTTTTGTTTACAACCATTTCACATTTTGGCGAGATTTAATATTATGTAAATTACACCAGGGATATAGGCAAAAACAGTACAACTGAGGGCTCCGTATGTCACTGCTTGATTATCATTGACTTTCTCGTATTATCATTTATAGTATTTGTTATTAATTCATTATCGTCTTATCGAACATTAAAATATTGTTAAATTATTATGGTAACAGGATGAAATAAAATTATTACGAGTAAACAGCACCCAAATGTTATTATTTTGTACTCTTGTAGATATTTATATCATAATATTTTATGTAAAATGGCTAAATAAACAGTAAACGATTATTGAAAAAAATACACATGCATTACACAAGATTTATCTAGATATTTATGTAGATTTTCATAACTTAAATCTTAGATACCAATTAGATACTAATTTGTTTTTTCATCTAGATAAGATAAAAATACTTAATTTGCATCTAGATAATTTATCTAGATATGACTCAACACTGAACTTGTTACACCATGGGTTACCCTCCTTCACACCAATATCACTACGCAAGTCGTTGTTGCTAACCGCGATTTATAAAGTAGGAGCGGACGGCGCACAACTTGAAACATGCGTTTATAGGTGTTTTATTTTTTATTTGGCAATAAGATGTAAACAGACGGTAACACGTTAGAATACTGAACAGAGTGAATTTTAAATACAGTAGAACTCCAATTATCCGGACTAATTAATGTCAAGGGTGGTCCGGATAAGCAAATATCCGGTTGATTGACATATGATATATCAAAAGTTATATACACACATAACCATAAACAAATATGTTATTTTATTAGATATTCAACTGAAACAAAATAATCTATACTCTATAGTACATTCCTCCATATAATTATACAATATAAAATTTTGGAATTAATGATTGCCAGCATAAACAAACTTGCTTGTTCCCTCGTTATCACTGCCCACTATCAGACATAACTCACATGGTTCCGGAGGGAAATTAAAGCGGCAATTCAAATATTCAAGATTCTAACTATACTCGCGGATTTTTAGACAATGAGTAAAAAAAAGAAAATTCAAACATTTAAGTAAAAGATTCAAGATCCTACGATCAGTAAATTTTTAAAAATAACAAAAATCGAAAAATTTTTAGTAGTAAAAAGTTATTTGACACGTTAATTTTTGATTTCAAATTAAAACCTAACTTAACTTAAATTTAATCACTTCTAACATTTTTTTAATTGAATAATCCTCAAACTTTTTTATAATTATTCTAAGCTTAACTTATGGACAGCATAGTATTAAATTTTCAATTCTTAGCTTTTGATAGTAAGTAAAACATTTATAAATTTTTAACTACCAAATAGTTAACAAATATTCATGATTTCAAATTTCAGTTGTCTATAAATAGCTCAAAAAAAGTCAAAATATTTTGAAAATTAAATCACGTAAAGGAAACGCCAATCTTAATAACTAGAAAAATTTTCAAGTATCTACGACTTATACTTTTTTTCGAAAAATAACAAATATTTAAAATCGTTTGAGGATAAATCGTTATCGTTACGCTATTTCGTTAAAATTTAAAATTCAAACGCACTTAAAATTGATCCTATTATGATGCTTCGAGTTTTTCTATAGATACTTGAAGGAAAACTTATGAAAAATCTTGTATTAAATTTTCAACTCTTAGCTACTTATACAAACATTTTTATGAATTATACCTACAAAATAAATTGCAAATATTCATGATTTTGACGAATTTTTGTCAATATTTGAACTTCAAATGCTAATAAAAAAAAATTGTGCCTATGTATTCTTATAATTTTTTAATCACTACACTATAAGAATAACTTATGAGGAACTTTGTATTAAATTTTCAAGTATTTTGATAGGACCAAAAAAATTTTATTGACACTTCAAAAAAAATTTTTCAGAAAATTTGAAAATTTCAGTTGTCTATAAATAGCTCAAAAAAGTCAAAATATTTTTGAAAATTTAATCACGTAAAGAAAAACACCAATCCTAATAACTGGTAAAATTTTGAAGTATCTACGACTTTTTGAAAAATAACAAATATTTAAAATCGTTTGAGGATAAATCGTTATCGTTACGCAATTTCATAAAAATTTAAAATTCAAACACTCATAAAAATTTTTTGTCTGAATCCGGTAGAGTTTTTTTTACAGATATTTGTAGAAAAATTTATGAAGAACCTTGTACCAAATTTTCAAAACTTAGTTATAAAAGAAAAAAAAATTATGATTTTTCAACTTCAAAATTACTTGCAAATTTTCGCGTTTTCGACAGATTTCGTAAAATTTTGAACTATAAACGCTTATAAAAAAAAATTGTGCCTAACGATTTTTAATTTTTTTTAGCTACATTAAAAACAACTCATAAGGAACCTTGTATTAAATTTTCAAAACTTTTTGGTCATCCAACAATTTTTTATCGACACTTTAAAAAAAATTTCTCAAAAAAATTGAAAATTTCAGTGGTCTATAAATAACTCAAAAAAAGTCAAAATTTTTTGAAAATTTAATTATATACGGATACCACTGACATTAACATTTGGTGAAAATTTCAAGTATTTTCAGTGATTAGTTTTTGAATTACAACCATAAAAAAATCGATTTGGTCGAAAACTGGTTTTGCGTAAAAATTCCCGTTTTTCCGTCATTTTTTTTTGGTTTTTCCCGGCGCTTTTGAAAACTATTGGAAATTTTTTACTTTTGACCCCCCAAAGTACAAACTACATTCACTTTCCTATCCGAAACAGGGTCTACTTTTTAAAATCGGTTTTACTGCTCCAAAACGTGGTGACAGACACAAAAAAAAAAATAAAAAAAAAAAAAAAAAAAAAAAAACACATCATTGTAAAATCAATACATTCTTCACTCCGTTCAGAATCTAAAACATGATAATACTACTTCTTATAAAAATGCAATAGCTACATATAGTGCATGGCTATTAACTAAAAAAACTGGATCAGTTTCAACTTTAAATAAATTAACAAGTCAAGGAGCAAGTTATAAAAAATTCAGCTATTTTAACAAGTGTAATAAGGTGTGTCTTATATTGTGCCCCGCAAGATATTGGACTACGAGAACATCGAAAAGATATAAAAGAAGAATTCAATAGTGAAAATTGTGATGCAAGTTTGTGTTCACGCCATAACGTAAATGAAGGTAACTTTTTAGAAATTATAAAATTAATTTCTATCGAAAATGAACATTTTAAAACAAATTTTAATTTATTACCTAAAAATAGCAAATACGTATCGCCTGAAATACAAAATGATATAATAAAAGCTATCTCAAAGCTTGTATTACAATTAATAGTAAATGAAGTTCATATTGGAAGCCAGATATTTTGTTTAGTTGAAAATAAGGCTAGAGATCAGTCAAAAACTGAGCAAATGAGAATTTGATTTCGATATTTGCACAATTTAAAAATTAAAGAAAGATTTTTTTTAGGTTTTGTCGAATTGAACGAATTAAATGCTCAAACTCTGTGTGATGGCATAATATTTTTTTTTATTAAATAATATTGGTTTGGATATTTAAAATTGTGTAAGTCAATCATATGATGGTGCATCAGTAATGTCCTGAGCTTTTTCTAGTGTTCAAACAAAAATAAGGGAATTAGCACAAAATCCGTGTCCGTATATTCATTGTCATGCTCATAGGTTAAACCTAGTTCTGATTGATGTAACGAAAAATATTCAAGAAGTAGATGAAATACTTGGTTTATTAGAAGCTATTTATAGCATTAATATGCATTCCAATCGGTTTCTACAATTCACCATCATGTTTTTTATAAGAAACCAATTATAAAGTACCACAACATTGTGAAACAAGGTGGGTTTCAAAATACAAGGGTATTAAATTTTTAAAAAATCATTTTATTGATTTTTTAAAAGTTCTTTATGCATTAAGAAAAAGTACTAAAAACAAGAAGCTGCAGAGGCAAAGGGTTTGGCCATACAGTTTGCTAAGTTTGAAGTTATCATAATAATTGTATGCTTAAACGAAATATTAAATATCGTTAATTGCTTGTCTATTAATCTGCAATCAACTACTCTTGATATAAAACGCTGTACATTAAAAATGATCCATCGACTTGGGATACCATTCATAGTTATAAAAATGCATTAAATATTGTAACCAAGTTACAAGTAGTAAATGATACGGCAGAGTGAGGTATTAAATTGATGGAGGATTACAATAAGTTATTGACAACCAATGAAGAGCAAACACAGTTTGTTTTACAAATTGTAAATGTTTACAGGAAAAAGTTTCCCGATTGCAAGAAATCTACATTAATGCAATTACTTTAAAAAATTAAACTATTTATTACATACATTACTTATTTTAAATTTAGTAATAGGAAAAAATTGACTAAAAGATAATTACTATGTATAAAATATAAAAATGTGTATTTAATAATAAATATTAGACTTGTATATTTCTATTTTAATCATAATATATTATATGTTTTTAGCTACAAGTATATAACATTGTAACGTATTATTTAACTCAAACTATTTAAAACATGTTTTTTAGAAAATTTGTCCGTTCACCGTTTTGTTTTAACCACCGACCGGTTATAAGGTACGCTAATTGCCATCAGTGGCGGCTTGTCAGAGGAGTCTTTGAGACGGTGACTTCCCGTAAAAATAAAAAGTAATAACGCAATAAAAAGGTTTGAAGAAAATTGTTTATGTTTTATCCATTTTGAAAATAATTATTATACTATTATAGTTTTTGATATTAATATCGATAATATTTTGTATTCTATTTTTACATTAATAATGGGAGGACGGGACGGGTGTCATTCAATAACAATACGGGCTAAATAAATCGATAACGATGACGGTCGCTAGTTCGGGAGTCTGCCGTCCGAGAGACTCAATTGTGTATACAAATTTCATATGCATGACAAAGCAGCGAACGGTGAAGATTGTATAGATGTTATTCAGTACATTGAGACTAGACTCATTCAAAGTTTTTGTCGCGGTCGTCACGTATTTTTCTGTAAACAAAAAAATTGCAGCTAACTGGGTGATATGGCAAAGGACCCGACATTTGTGGAAAGTATTATTGATGATTTTGCGAAGAAAAAAGAAAGAATAATTGAATTCGAATATGAAAAAATATAAATTATCTATTCTTTTAATATTATTATAAAGCTATCAATTATAATAATAAAAAAAAGGGTTTTTTGTCATTTTTATATTATTTTTTTTTTTATTATTAAATGTTCAGTCTCCCCAATGAATTCACTTGCGAGCCGCCACTGATTGCCATATTTGACGTCACAACATTGTTCTTTGTGCCTACCTTCTTACTTGTACTATTTTACTAAACCTTTCGCCTTGCTAAAGTTTTGGTTACGTATTCTATCTATAAGAAGCTTTTAATAGTTGTTCTCTGCTGTGTTCTAATAATGAATTCATCCAGTCAAAAAAACATTTTCCGATGTTAATTAAAATTAACACGAGGAGTAATTCTAAAAACTTGCAATGTTACACTTCCACCAACAACCTGATGGAAACACTTCAATCTTTCAGCAATTAATTCCTAAAATCCGTCAAATCTCAATCCACAGTGCAGATATCACTATTTATGAACTTAAATGTGATTTAAAGAACCTTTCTTTTCTTGTCGCAAAAGCCGAGAATACTCTATTTAAGGAGGAAATAAACACTCTCAAAAATAGAAAAGAGGTTATTGAAAGTACAGAACCTCCCACTCAATCTACTTTATCATTTGACCAAATGTTTCAAGAAATTTCTGAGAGAGAAATCTGGGCATATAACGCTTTGGTATACGGTTTATCTGATTCGTCAGCCACCCCTTCTCATCGATGAGTTAGTGATGACAACATTGGGCTGGAGCAATCTCCTGGAGAGCACAGTAATATTATCCCTAAATAAACTATTAAACTCATTCGTCTTGGGAAAGTACGTCCTGGTTATATTCGCCCATTAAAAATCATCTTTTTCTCCAAAGAAGAGTTAACAAATTTAATTCAAGGTTTCATCAAAGCTAAATTTGAAGGCGCCTAGTTTCCTGCTGGTCTCCAAGTTGTCAGGGACAAAATTACTCATGAACGTGGCTTATTACGGTCCTGTCATTCTGAACTCGATCGTAGAACGAAATCTGGAGATGTGGGTCTGCGGATACGTTACATCAATAGCGCGCCTAAAGGTGTACGGAATCCCTCAAAAAACGAATATCATCCACAAGATCATTCAATCAATTAGCTCCAAACCTGAAGCTTGGTCATCCTCCACCATCGCTTTCAACATTTTACTCACACTCAAGTCTCACTTTTCAAGTCTCCAGATCTTCTTAAGCATAACTTTTTTAACACTAACTGTAAATGTTGTGATTATTCCAAATCTACCTTCACATAATTTTTTTCTGATTTTATTAGTCTTAATTATTCTTAAATATCTTTAATTATTTAAGTGTTGTCGTATACGCCGATTACTCGAACGTATACCAAAATAAAGTTAAACACAAAATAACGCAAATGAAGAACTTTATTTAAACACGACGTCCGGTGGTGCTCGAGTCACACGATCACCACCACTGACTGCCTTTGCTGTCTTAGCCATCTCACTTATATATTACACTTACAATCGAATTACTTATCGATTGTTCTACATTTTTCTATTACTACGTTAAATTTACAATTATAGATACTATGATTATTGTGTAATTGTTATTTTAACCCGATTAGTAAATTATTAAACAAATTTATTTACATTCCTTATTATTATATCTTGCTTACTATGCTAACTGTAATATAAAGTTTACTGGCACCGAATTGCACAATTGTTATTTTAACCTATTTCTGTGAATAATTAACTATTGCTTAACTTATTGAATTTTACTATTTTACTTATTATCTATAGTTTTTCTTAACTTATTTCTTACGTACTAACATCTCTTATAAAATATTCATACATATAATACAACAGTGTTTATAACCAGAATGTACGTGGTATTCGTAAAAAACTAGCAAATCTTCATACTATAGTCCACGCAACGAAAACTGGCCGGTTACCGCCGAAACCCGCCCGCCATGAACATGCCGTTAACTGTGGGTTCTCAAACTACGCGTCGTCGTTGTGATGCTTACACAATATAGGCGCACGGCCTATAGTTTAATAACCACTAATTGAAAATTGCCACTAGATTCAAGCCAGTCATCGGCCAGTTTTCGTTGCGCAGACTATAATGCTGCTTTTTTGTCCTGCGATGTTTTTATTTTTATAGAAATCTGGCTCGCTGATGGTACATCGAATGCTAAGTTATGCCTTGACGGATAAATGATTTTTTGATGTGATAGAAACTCTAATACCACTGTTAATCGGTGAGGTGGGGGTCAATATAGCTGTTAAGAATAAATTACACCCTACTTAAATAACCTCACCAATCAAAGATATTGAACAATTTTTTATTTCTATCGCTAACTCTGGTGGAACTACAGGACTTCTTTTATGCATTTATTTTCCTCCGAACTCAGAAATTTCAAGATATGTTAGTCATACAACATAATTTGATTTAATTCTAAATTCAATTTTGGTATGGTTTGTGGGGACTTCAACCTGATTAAAGTTAACTGGATCAATACTACCTAACCTCTGGCCTCGAGTATACGGGTCATGTCTTTGATAAAGTCCGTTTAATTGAGGATCAATTCGGCTTACTTCACTTTGATCAAAAGAACAATGTCCTTAATACTAATAGTTCTCTTCTAGATTTAGTTTTTTATAGTATTGAATTGGTTCAAATCACTCAAAGTGCTCTTGAAACACTTATTCCTTGTGATACGCATCAACCTCCGCTCTCTATTTTTTGTCCAATTCCCCTGGTTTCTTCCGTTTTAGAAACACAACATATGTATAATTTAAAAGTGCTGATTATGTGGGTATCATTGAAGACTTGAGGTTGATTGGCTGGAACAACATCCTTGCTCTTTCATCGGTCGGGGATTTAGTTAACTTTCTACAAAATACTCTTGCTGGAACAATACAGAACCGGATTCCGATGTTCAAAGTATTTACATATCCATCCTAGGTATCTAAAGCTTTCAAAGATTTAATATCTAAGAAAAAACAAGCTCTTGCAGCGTATAAAACTGTAAGTTATACTAATAGGTACTACAATTTCTCTTAATTACGTGCTCGCTGTAAATTCGAGTCCAAACGCCTTTACAATAATTATATGCAAATCATCCAAAACCAGTTAAACACAAAATCTCAGTTCTTCTGGAATATAATCGTCAAGGAGGCAACACCATTCCTGAAATTGTTCTTTGAGCTATTAAGGCATCTGGAGATAGAGTTGCTGACCTATTCAATAAATATTTTTCCTCAGTCTATATTAAACCATGTGTCATCAACCTCAGGGATCGGCAGTGATGAGTGGTACCGATGTGAAAACCGGCTCCCAAGTAGTGGGCTTACCAAGGTCGTTGTCAGGCAACCGTGAAGGTACGAGGGTGGACAACCTAGTCCCCGCAATTCCACACAAGACTAATGCTGAAAAAATTGTGCCAGCGAGCGCGCATCCCAAATTTGGTGAACTAGAAGCGGCCATGCGAGTAATGTCGCAGATGAAAACGCAGAACGGAGCTGCTACTGGAAGAGGTCTAGAACTTAAAGCAGCTAAGTTCAGTCATGAGATCCAATAGGTCTGCAAGGAAGTGATAGGAAAGGTCAATGAAGGGACAACGGGACTCCAGGAAAATCGAACGGCTCTGCATAAGTCGATGAACGTCCTGTACCTCAGACTAAAGGAGGACAAATCAGGCACGAAGCACTCGGCGAAAGTGAGTACGCAGACGGAAGAGGGACCTCCACAACCCAAGGACCCAGAGATGCACGAAAAGAGGAGTGTTGGGTTGTAGACGCTAGTTAATGCCAAAGAAAGATGCGGCGGAGGCGAAGCCAAGAAAACAGAAGAACAGACGAAGAAACAATAGTGTAATGGTGACGGAGGAAGAAAAGAGCGTTAGCGACGCTACCCCTACACCAGCCCAGAAAAGTGAACCGCCGGACAAGCCCGACGACGGATTTACGCTGGTGTCGAGAAAAAAGTAGGTGCACGAGAAGCCGAAGGCCGTCATGGTTCTATCGGAAGCTGTTGTGGTCAGAATTGCAGACAAAACATATACTGAGACACTCAGGGAGGTGAGAAATGGCCTAGGAAAAGCTGGCTTGACAAACGAAGTAAGGGAGATGAGGAAGACACTTCTAGGGGATCTACTCATCAAACTGAAGAAGCTGACAGAAGTGCACTCTGAAGTAGAGAATATTACCGGGACCACTGTACCACTGTATGAAAACTGTGCCGGCCTGGACGGAGATACGACGCCAGGAGTACTGTCTGGTAGCCTGTCGGAGATACTCGAAATTAGCGTGGAGTAAAGACTCTTAAAGGTGGTGATGTGGGGAAGATGATTGCCGTGGTGGATCTACCAGTTAGGGCCACGAATCAACTAGTATCGGGACCACGTCTGCGAATAGGTGGGCGTCTTGCTCTATTCGTATTCGCGTGGCAATGGAGCGATGCTTTAGGTGCCTGGCCTTTGGTCACAAAAAGGACAGGTGTACCGGCCTTGACCGTACAGCAACGTGTCGGAATTGTTGGACAAATGGATATGTGCAGAAGGACTGCACTGCAGAACCATTCTGCGAACTCCACAAGGACGAGGAAAATGGAGAATCGGGCAACCACTACTAGAAAAGTCACAGTTACAAAAATGAATACATTTTCGATCGACGGAACGTTATGCTTCCTCTACACTTCCGCAAGCTTGTCTCATCACGAGGTTTAACGGGGTGAGGTGAAGCGAGACGCCGAACACTGTCGCCGAACAACCATGCGAGGCAACCATCTACATTCTCGTTTTATTTGAATTTTTTGTTCGTACCTGGACGTGGTTGAAGTAAGTACTGCAGCAGAATTGATCACCTTTGCATATTATAATTTTTTTAATATTTATGATAAAAAAAATAATTAAAAAACCATAGAAAAAGGTGATGGTGATGTGTTTCAGACCAACTATGGATCATGTATTTACAGAGTTGCTTTTTGAACCATCAGATGAATTTGAAAAATTTTTACGAATGTCCTCATCAAACTTTGAATATATGTTAGATAAAATATCACCTATAATATCTAAAAACGATACTCAATTTAGAGAAGCGATACCTGCCAAAACAAGACTTACTATCGATTTAAGATTCTTAGCTATTGGAGATAGCTATAAAAGCTTGCATTTTTTATTCAAAGTGTCTAGTCATTTAATTTCACAATTCGTGCCTGAAGTATATAATGCAATGAACGACCTCCTAAAAGATGAAATAAAGATAAAATTGTTTACTAATTATAAAGAAATTAAATTAAACTAGTGAATAATATATAACAAGAACATTATTTACTTCATTGTATAAACGATTAAGGAAAAAAATTCCCTTAAAATAAAAAATAGTCATAACTTTTTTATAACTTATAAAAAAACAAAATAACATCTTATTAAAAAACGAAACAGCTTTAAATCAATATTCCTGATCTTCTTGAGCAATGTAATATAGTTGACTCATTATGTTTGAGTTAGTCATAGCTGGTTAATTTATATCAGGTACATGAATAGGGATGGACAGTTGTTCTGAATAGAGAGGATTAGAGTTCTGTGGATCGGAATATGTTCTATGTTGACTGTTGTATTACTGCAGGTTCTTATTTTTTGTGTCTGTGTACACGAAAAGTAGTTAAAATAATGCTACGATTTTCAACTTTAGTATCTTGTTCGATGGGAACGTGAATCTAACACCGGCTTTTGGTAAGTTAAAATTAATTTGTATTTGAGGGGCGACATTCCAAAGTGTGTTATTGCCAAAAAATGGTAAAATTAGTAATACAGTTATTTTTATTTTGAATTTTAAGTTTATATTTATTCTAAATTTCAGTAGTTATGCATATTTATATTTATTTAGAGTGATAACAACAATCAAACGGTTAAAAAGAATAAAACGTTTCTACCTTCAATAAAATGTCATCAAATTCGATCCAAAACTTGCTTATTATCCGTAATTATGATTCTAGTTTTTCCTATTGTTAAATAATAATTCACAATAGAAAATCGTGTTTCTTGAACAATTTAAAAATTGGCAATAATACACTTTGGAATGTCACTCTTCATTTATTATTACAATGTACGTACCTGTTCAGTATTAATCGTACCTAGCGTTATAATCGTTAATAGTCCCTAAAAATCTACCTAAAAACCATATTGGCTGATATACCTCATTTTGTCCAGTTCCTGATTGTATAACCGCAAAATGTTGCCATGATTGATTTTTTTTTATTCTTCAGCTCTTCAATCAGTATATTATATAGGTCGCTAGTCCGGAGTTCGTCGATGGCATCCCGGGCCGCGTATTACCAAACACTAGAGCCCCAGCGTCGTATTTTATCCCAGCGCTAATATTGGTCCGTTTAAATTTCACGTCACAATCATAAAATAATATGTTAATCACGCCATAATCATATCAACATTAAATTAATATAGATACACTGAGATAGTTTATAATAGACTAATCATATCAAAATGTATAATGACAATTTTAAATAACAAGTTAAACTGTAAATAATTCTGTTACAAGAGAACTCATGCTCATTACTAGCAAAATTGGCTTAAAACAACCAAAAGGCACATAATATATTATCTCCATGATGAATGAAGAAAAAAAATTTTGGTTCCATTAATGTCCCTTTGGATATATTACTAGAAAAAATAGCTACATGTGCCAAAATAGTTAAGTAATCATTTGAAAAATATAAAGGAAATATTATAATGGATAGGTGTTTAGTAAACCTTATCAAAGTTATTTTAATGGTAGTTCAATAGGCATCAATAAATACATAGATGAAATACTTAATACCTACCTAAATTTTAAACAAATTCATATATATTATCAGTGGTCGAAGTGGGGGGATACGGAGGGATGGCATCCCTCTACTATTTTTAATTTACATTTTTCATACCTCCACTTATTTCCTCTAAAATAATACATCCCCCTTTATATTAGGTATTCAATATGTATTCAGATTATCGGTTTATACCTATTGGTGTTTTTAATAAAAATGGAATTTTTAACTATTATGAATTTTTCCAATGTTTCTTTTAAATGAGTTTTGTTAAGAGACAACTTTGGTATTTTTTTTCTTTAAATTACACTACGATGACTAAATTAAATAAACCTAAACGTCATTTGTTCTAAAATGATGTCGATAAGATAACAATATGAGTATAATCTTAATTAAAGTTAAGTTATTTTTAACCTACTCTGCGGAATTACCCAACAGCTTGGTGTGGTGATGAGCAGCAGCTGTAGACTGTATTGTAATTTGTGATAAAAACAATAAACATAAGATTATTTTTATTTCAAATAATTTGTATCAATTCAAAATATTCAGTATTCCAGTGTATCGCGAATAATTAATTAATTCATTTTAAATATGTTAACGCCAAATATACGCTTAATTATTTGTCATAAACTCCTAATTTGTATGAGTGATTTTACGGTATTAGATACTTAAACATGTATTTATTAAATTGATTAACAAAGTTGAACTCAGATGCAAATAATTCAACTTCAGACTTGCCAAGCCAAGAGGAAACTCCAGCAAAAAAATCAAAAATGTCTCTTTGTAATGATGGTAAGGATAAAACTTGCACAAATTTAATTAGTGGTAATATAAATAGTTTAAGCGAGAGTGATGACGACGCAAGTAATAATGTTATTTGATGTTATTATTGATGGCGATTCTAAATATTTTGATTTTCCAAGTGTTTGGACAAATGAAATGTACTCTAAGTTTTATGCAAAATATCCTTGGTTAGTAGTGAAGAACCAAAAATTAAGTTGTAGTGTCTAAAAATATTCAAAACTTAGCCACTTATAAAGCACAAGGAATAAGGTTTGCTGTTGAATGGGTAGAATGTAATGTGAATACTTGTGGAGTGACTGATAAAGACAAAAGACAATTATTAAGAAAAAAAAATTCATAAACATAAAAACAGCAAATGTCATAAGAGATGTGAAGAGATATTTCAAGTTCAAGAGAAAAATATTTTGCAAACAGCTGTGTCAAAAGGCATTTCTGTTCAGTTTGAGAGTACAGTTAGAGTATTTAATACAGTTTATAATATCGTTAAAAAGACAAGGCCATTCACTGATTTACCATATGATATTGAACTTCAAAAGTCAAACGGACTCGATATGGGTCGCATATTACATAGTGATCATGCTTGTGCTGATATTTCTAGTCACATTGCTACTCAAATGAGAGCAAAAATTACACAGTTTTCATTTCAAAATAATTCTAAAATATTTATATTGATTGATGAAGCTACTTCAGTGTCAAAAAAAACTTGTTTAGTGGATTGTATTAGAGTTTTCACAGATATTAAAAATGATGCAGATCCAATTAAATTGTTTTTAGATTTAATTGAATTAGAAAATACAAAATCAGAAACCATAGTTAGTCAACTTTTGTTATGTCTTAATAAGCACAAGTTTTCACATGAATATTTGATAAATAATTTTATTTATTTTGCTTATGATGGTGCTTCAAATATGATTGGACGAAAAGCTGGAGTTGCAAAATTCCTTAATGATAAGTATCCTAATTTATTGATCTGGCATTGCTCTAACCATAGACTGGAGCTTCCTGTTGATGATGTTCTTAATGAAATAACAGGTATTAATTATTTCAAGTTATTTTTTGATTATCTTTATTCGTTATATAGTGCTTTGCCAAAAAACCAGTATGGTCTAAGAAAATGTGCAAAAGAATTAGGCTTGTAGTTTCTTTCAATTGGTCGTATTTTAAATACTAGATGAGTAGCTTCAAGTTTAAGATCAATTAACGCTGTTTGGAAAAATTACGAAGCCCTTTGTTTACATTTCGAAGAATGTAGTAAAGATAATTCTAGAACATCAAAAGAAAAAGCAATTTTTAATGGTTTAAAATCAAAAATAACATCTACTGATTTTGTTTTAAATTTAGGTCTCTTACTTGATGCTTTAACAGAATTGTCTGATCTTTCATTAGAACTTCAAAAAATATGTCTAAAATTACCAGAAGCTCATAAATTAATTAGGAGACAAATTCTCATTTTTGAATCTATGTGCCTAGCCACACTATGCGTTTTGGCGGGTCCGGGTAAATCGGATGCGTTTTGACCGGACGGTATTCACTATGCCACACTATGCGGTTTTGTTCCTGCCAAAACAGCCTTCTCCCACCATTTTTTTTCATATTTTTATGGACCACAACGGTTCAAACGCTTGTATAGGACAGACGTATGATTCATTTGATACTTAACATCTCATTTAAGATTTAACTATAATTATTGAATACTTAGAGAAATATTGATATTATTCAGACACTGGTTAATTTTAAATCAAAACAATTATTATAACTATTTTGATATTATTTTACAAGTAAGTAATTTATATTATATTATATTATATTTTAATTTCGTAAGCTTTAAACTTTTAAAATACATTAATTTATATTTAATCATAGGTAATATAGCTTAAAAGTTATATTTGAGAATGAATCGGAAAAGGGTTAAAGTTATTGCTGTAGCTGAGGCATTCGGTTTGTTAGACGAACCTGTAGAACGGAGGTACTGGGTGCATCCAATGAATAATGATCGAGAACAAAGTGAACAATTTAAAAATTTTTTTGAGAATATAAGACGTTACCCGGAAAATTTTTTTGAATACTATCGAATGTCAGTCTCGAGTTTTGATGAGCTATTAGAAAATGTACGGCCTCACATAACGAAAACTACCACAACATTTCGTAAACCTATATGTGCCGAAGAACGCCTCACAATTACTTTGAGGTAAGTTAAATTTTAAACATCAATAATCAATTTAGTTGCATAAATTATGAAAGAAAAGACTGTTGGCTGTTGCAAATATAATTTTATTTATATATGGTTAAAAAAAATTACTTATATTGTATAAACAAATAAAAATAATAATAATAAACAATAAAAATTTAATTATATTAAAGGAGTATCCTTTTAAATATCTGACTTAGATATAAAATAACAATAAATAAATAAATAAATTTACAAATATAATTTTAAAGAGTGTCCTTTTTAATATTTAACTTAGATATAAAACAAAACAAAAATAATAATAAATAAATAAAATACAAATTTAATTATTTTAAAGAAGCATCTTTTTAAATATCTGACTTAGATATATGATAGTAAATAATAAAATATTTTTTTTTAAAAAATGCGAATGTTAAAAATATACAAATATTATATTATTTATATTATAAGTGTTCTTTATTTTGAATGCGTTCGGATTGCTCAGAAGTCATTGGATAGGAAGAAGATGTATACGGATTATTAATTACGGAATGTGTTGGATGTGGATTGAATTAGTTTCGTACTGTGATAGAGAAATTGGAGGGACAAGAGGTTGATTATCGGGGAAACCAAGATTAAATGGTGAATATGAAAATGATTGATTTTGAAATTAGGGTGGAGTACTTTGATGTAAATTTGACGGAGTTTGATTGTATTGGAAAACTGTAGGTTGAGTTTCTTTGGTTTGTGTCGAAATATTTTTAAAAAACTGTAATGTTAGCAATCGAAAATCCATTTTTGGTCACAATTTAATTTTTTATAATCAGGTATAAAGAGAATAAAAAAGCTTTATCTGGATCAGAACTAACATTTTCTTCTTCAGAAGCGGAAGCGGATAACGAATTTAAAAGTGCTCTTTGAAATGGCGTCATTTGGTTTCTTGTTTTTGACTTTGTTGAGTTTTTAGAATAATTCTGTTTTGGGTAATTTAAAGTCGACATAATCACCTCATCCCCTTCAAGTTCATCTGATTCAACATTGAGGTCCCCTTCTTCGTTTTCTTATGGATCTTCCGTAAAATTACCCGTCGTTCTATATAAGTAATTTTTTTTTTTTTGTTACAAAAAAATTTAAAAAAAAAGGGCGGGTAGGTGGATGTCGCTCTACTGTACAGTAGATTACAAGTTAGTCACTGTAATGGATTGTGTTAAATTTGAATTCAATGATATAATATCATTTCATCAGAAAGACGATTCTGAGCGAAGACGGTCAATCAGTCCATACCTTACTAAGTGTATTTTTGGTGATTTTATATTGTGAATAAAGCAATTAGTTTTAGTATTTACTATAGTTAGTTAAATTCGTTTATCCCCAAAACATTATATTTTAAAATACCATTGAGTGTATATAAAATATAACAATATACTCTAAAAGTTTCATATATCAAAAAATAATATTTTTAAATTATAACAAAATAACTAAAATCGTTATTCTTGGTTTAGATATGTAATTTTGTCTAAATTCAAAATTAAATTGTCTATAAAAAAGAGATGTGTTTATATATTTTTTTAGATTTTTTGGTTACCTACAGTATAAATTATTTATGAAAATCTTTAAAATGTTCAACCTTTAGTTATAAAAATATTACTTACTTATATATACTACTTACCTTTTTTTAAAATAATGTCATCAACTGAAGATTTGTTTTTTTGTTTTTGTGAAAAATAATTTGATAAAACATTGCCTGGATTCGTATTTTTTAATTTTACAATTTTACATGATGTTACATGACGTTTCCAATTTATATCGTTCAAATTCAACTTTTTTTGCCACATAAAAACAACCAAACTTGACATTTTAATTTTCAAATAATTTGAGAACAAATAAAATATAAATACAAATATTAAGAGGCTTTTTGTCAATAAAATAAAAATTTGTCAAATATAAAACGTAATTTCATAGATTTCAGTACACAAGCTATACGTCTTATTGTACACACTTAATAATTTTTGTTTTAGTGAGTGCTCAAACTTGTGTGTGTGCGTCGTATGACCAATAACTGAATAACCTATCGGCTATCAGTTATCAGTGTAATTATTAAATTACCCATAAATCTATAAATAGTTTTAAATTATTATTATCCATATATTTCATAAAATCATATAATAGTCGATTTCATAATGTAATGTATTTCTTGTTAGTTGTTTTATTCGAAGAAATCTAAATTTATACAAAATTATATTATTCTTGTATTACAAAAATATATAATCTCGGTAACACTAACAGTTTAATAATATCAATACTATCATATATATGTTTTCACTATGTATTGCCTAGGTAAAATACCGTGAAGGCGTGAACTAGCTGTAGCAGCTTACCGCTGTTGTAGATTTAGAAATTAATTAGGTATAATATTGGTAATTAATCGTAATTAAAAGTATATACTGTATAGTTATCTGCTTTTTCAAACGCAATCACACGATATACCATCACGTATGGTGTACGCTATAACACTATGAATAGACCAGTTCGCATTTTATTATGTCCACTGCTTCTTCATAGTATTTTAATTATAAAATCGTACAATTTGTATGCTTAAAAACTACCAATGCTAGGGGGTACCCACCCCCTAAATTAGGTGTGGCAGCCGCCACACCTAACATATGGGTTCGGCGCCACTGGTTTGGCTCAGTATTCGGTGAATGTCGGTTTTTGGTACGTATCGTTCGGTCATCTTCTGCTGCTGTTGTTTGAATATTATTATATTTATATTTGCAGGAGATCGTTCTAACATATAATGAATTGTCATTGGATAATGTCTCTCGGTGTTGTCTTATTGGTTTGGCTGCAGATTATTATTTGATTCTTCGTGTATGTTTAGCGGGGCTTATGTGCGTGTGCCAGATCATCCTGTTATTATTTATTGTAACTTATTAAAATTATTATACAGTGTGATCACGCTAAGAGGTACCACTAAATATTTCAGAACGATGACCTTGTATAGAAATGGGGTTTTTACTAAATGAAAGATAGTACTTAAATACACATTTATTTATGATATTCAAATTTTTAACACTTTTGGTGTGCGCATGCGCAATACAACTTACATTTTTTTAAATGAAAACACTACTTTTTTTTTACATATTCGGATAGATTATTTTTTTAAAACGTTTTTTGTATAAAAAGTTTTTTTCTATTTACAAAACTGACAAAGTTAGAGATGTCAACATTTGAGTTTTTGCATAATTTTATAATTTGCATAATTTTAAACGAAATGTTCACTTATAACTACTGGAAATAAAAAAAATATTGCCAAATTAATACCTAATTATACCTTATCTGTTTATAAATAATAATTTAATAATATCGTACGTCGTCTTGATGGATATCCCGAGTACCTGTGTGATATAATTTTTGTTTAGTAAACTGCTATAATACGATTACAATTTTAACTATTTTTATAGTGGAATTTTATTTTATTTTTCAATAGTTCTAATAACGATAAGATAATCAGATAATGTAACTATTAAGATATTTTGTTTTAAGAAAAAGATCATTTTGGTTTTATTCTTTAACTAGACCCATACCAAAGTTTATGTGATATTCGTGTAATATCTGGTTATTTAGTGTTTTTATAATTTTGTTATTGTTTAAATATGAATAACGCTGAAAAAGTAGAGTTGCTGTTAATTTATGGCGAATGCCAGCGTAATGTACGTCTATGTGCTAGGACGTATTCCGAACGATTCCCAGAAAGATACCATCCTCCTCATAATTATATCTTAAGACTTTTACAAGGATTAAATCAAGAAGGGAGATTTCCTGGCAGACAAATCAACCAACAAAGGCGTAGAGCAGTATTTGACGAAGATACAGAATTACAGGTACTAGCATACATACGAGCTAATCCACGTTCATCAATTAGGCATATTGCTCGCGAAATTGGAGTTTCATATGGTTATGTCCAAAAAATTCTAAAAAAACACAAAATGCACCCGTATAAATGTGATTTTGTCCAACATTTGCGTGCAGGAGATTCTACTCGTAGATTAGAATTTATAGCTTGGTTTAATATTCAGTTACTATTAAAATTAAAATTAGTAACTTATTAAAATTATTATATACGGATCTGGTCACCACGGGGCATCATAATCATACCTAAGGTACGTGGTGCACCACATGGTTTTATTGCTATTATTATTAGTTATAAAAAGTTATAAAAATATTTTAAAGTTTTTTTATTATAATGATTTATAATTTTCGAGATTTTGATAAATGTTGTCAAGATTTCAAAAAAATCGTGCTTATGTATTTTCAATATTTTTCAACTGCTATTCTATCAATATATATCAGGAACCTTGTATTAAAATTCAGAGTTTTTGGCCCACAAAACAAAATTTAATTGACAATTATAAAAAAAAAAACTAAGAAAATTGGAAACTGAAAATGTTCGTAAACAGTTTAAAATAAGTTAAAATATTTTGAAAACGGTATGATGTGTAGAAACTGAAAAATCGAAACAAAAAATATGTTTTGTCAAAAATCAATGTTGTGTAAAAATTCCGTTTTTTCCTTAATTTTCCATTTGTTTTTCACGGTACTTTTGAAAAAAACTGGAAAAATTTTACTTTTAACCCCCCAAAGTACCAACTACATTCACTTTCCTATCAGATAAGGTACTATTAAAGAAAATCCAAGCACTAATGGAATGATGAATATATTTTCTTTTATTTTAATATTAAAATTGAAGAATTTTTGTTTTCGAAAATATTTAAACTAAAAATGATTAAGTATTGTTATTGTATCTAATGTTATATAATAATTATAACTTTTAATAATTGTTATTCTTTAAAAAAAGTATTTAACTACCTACCTATCAAATTTAAACAATATATTGTTACCTTCTTTTTTCAATTGTATGCTGCAAAAATGAGAGGGATTCTGCATACACATATTTTCTTTTTTTCGCGCTATCGCCACTTTTCGTCTGGGGGTCTATTCTCGAAAAGAACGACCAAACGTATACGTAATTACTCGTATACGAGCAATTCGTAACCTTTGCTCGTCTACGTTCATTATCTCGTATTCTTGAACAGCATACGAGTAATCTAAACGACCAATTCGTATACGAATAAATCGAACGTACAAATCATTAAAAGTGTAGTTGGTAACTCTGTAAAATGTCCATTTTATCACATATTATCACAAGTTTTGGCGGTTTTTCTAAAAAATATATAATCACAACCGATCGGCATTTGGCGTAGACGTCTAGACGCGTAGTAATGAAAATTGATAAATAATTAGGTATTGATTTATCTTAGGTAATAATTTTGATTAATAATTAGTGCGTTGGTACTCGGTTTTGTTCTTTTGTTTTCTATTTATCATATGGTTATTTATTCCATTTTAATAGTTTTTTTTTCACGTACAATTTCTGCATATAATTTTATATTTCCGTGTTTATTTTCTTCATTCTTGTGAAATGGATTCGAGAAAAGTAAGAAAACCGAACTCCACGGACAGACAGAAAAATATGTTGGTAGATTTTATAGTGTTTCATCCCGAGCTCGTATCAGGGAAAAACACTATAAAATCTACAGTGAAACAGCGTCAAAAATTATGGGAGAATGTGGCAAATGCCTTGAACAGTGAGGTTGGACCAAATAAATCTTGGAACGAATGAAAAAGGTAAATATTTATAATAGAAAACAATGTAATTTTAATTTCTCGTTATTAGAGTTTGGATTTAAAAGTAATATAAGTAATAATAATGACGCACAGAAAAAAATGCATACCTATCATTGTAATTGTATTTTAACAATTATCAATTATATATAGGTTTTAGATTTGTACCATAAATAGGTAAAAATAAAATGGTTATGATAAATTGGTAAATTACCGTAAAATATAAAAAAATTAAATTTAAAGGGTTAACATTAGTTACCCCTTTTTCATAAAAACTATATGAATCACAATTCTATACAAGAATTACCTTAAAATCCAAACTCTACTTTTTAACCATAATTATTATTGTTAATAGAGGTTACCTATTTATTTATTTATTTATTTATGTTTTGAGTACCTAGATAACCTGTTATATAATTTTCAGACATGGTGTGATTTGAAAACTAATATAAAGGAAAAGCTGGTATTATGAGAAAAGAGCAGAATAAGACAGGTGGTGGTGAGATAGACTATAGTGAGCTGAGCGAGTTGGAGAAAAAAGTTTTAGATGTTTTGGGTCCTACTGTGGTTGAAGGGCATACTTCTGTATCTGAAAGTCCAGCAGATATGACCTTTTTAAAAGCAAACACTCTGTAAGTTATGTTTTAACAGTTTTATAAAGTACTTTAGTAAAAGTATTCAACTCATTCATTGTTGTAGTATAAAATAGTATTTTCACCTATATTAGCAACTATTAGTAAGTATCATAGTAAGTAGGTAGTAAGTATTATTAATTTTTCTTTTTTATTAATCTATATATATATATATAATTATATATATTATAATATATTATATATATATATATATATATATATAATCTATATATACTTAAGATTGATCGAAGATACAACTCCATGTTATAATAATGTGACAAATGACAGTACCCAACATGTATCTTCAAATGATTTGGATAGGGATATTCAACTCATTCATTATTGTAGTATAAAATAGTATTTTCACCTATATTAGCAACTATTAGTAAGCATCATAGTAAGTAGGTAGTAAGTATTATTAATTTTTCTTTTTTATTAATCTATATATATATATATATATATATATATTATATATATTTTAATTTCGTAAGCTTTAAACTTTTAAAATACATTAATTTATATTTAATCATAGGTAATATAGCTTAAAAGTTATATTGAGAATGAATCGGAAAAGGGTTAAAGTTATTGCTGTAGCTGAGGCATTCGGTTTGTTAGACGAACCTGTAGAACGGAGGTACTGGGTGCATCCAATGAATAATGATCGAGAACAAAGTGAACAATTTAAAATTTTTTTGAGAATATAAGACGTTACCCGGAAAATTTTTTTGAATACTATCGAATGTCAGTCTCGAGTTTTGATGAGCTATTAGAAAATGTACGGCCTCACATAACGAAAACTACCACAACATTTCGTAAACCTATATGTGCCGAAGAACGCCTCACAATTACTTTGAGGTAAGTTAAATTTTAAACATCAATAATCAATTTAGTTGCATAAATTATGAAAGAAAAGACTGTTGGCTGTTGCAAATATAATTTTTATTTATATATGGTTAAAAAAAATTACTTATATTGTATAAACAAATAAAAATAATAATAATAAACAATAAAAATTTAATTATATTAAAGGAGTATCCTTTTAAATATCTGACTTAGATATAAAATAACAATAAATAAATAAATAAATTTACAAATATAATTTTAAAGAGTGTCCTTTTTAATATTTAACTTAGATATAAAACAAAACAAAAAATAATAATAAATAAATAAAATACAAATTTAATTATTTTAAAGAAGCATCTTTTTAAATATCTGACTTAGATATATGATAGTAAATAATAAAATATTTTTTTTTAAAAAATGCGAATGTTAAAAATATACAAATATTATATTATATATTATAAGTGTTCTTTATTTTGAATGCGTTCGGATTGCTCAGAAGTCATTGGATAGGAAGAAGATGTATACGGATTATTAATTACGGAATGTGTTGGATGTGGATTGAAATTAGTTTCGTACTGTGATAGAGAAATTGGAGGGACAAGAGGTTGATTATCGGGGAAACCAAGATTAAATGGTGAATATGAAAATGATTGATTTTGAAATTAGGGTGGAGTACTTTGATGTAAATTTGACGGAGTTTGATTGTATTGGAAAACTGTAGGTTGAGTTTCTTTGGTTTGTGTCGAAATATTTTTAAAAAACTGTAATGTTAGCAATCGAAAATCCATTTTTGGTCACAATTTAATTTTTTATAATCAGGTAATAAAGAGAAAAAAAGCTTTATCTGGATCAGAACTAACATTTTCTCTTCAGAAGCGGAAGCGGATAACGAATTTAAAAGTGCTCTTTGAAATGGCGTCATTTGGTTTCTTGTTTTTGACTTTGTTGAGTTTTTAGAATAATTCTGTTTTGGGTAATTTAAAGTCGACATAATCACCTCATCCCCTTCAAGTTCATCTGATTCAACATTGAGGTCCCCTTCTTCGTTTTCTTATGGATCTTCCGTAAAATTACCCGTCGTTCTATATAAAGTAATTTTTTTTTTTTTTGTTACAAAAAAATTTAAAAAAAAAGGGCGGGTAGGTGGATGTCGCTCTACTGTACAGTAGATTACAAGTTAGTCACTGTAATGGATTGTGTTAAATTTGAATTCAATGATATAATATCATTTCATCAGAAAGACGATTCTGAGCGAAGACGGTCAATCAGTCCATACCTTACTAAGTGTATTTTTGGTGATTTTATATTGTGAATAAAGCAATTAGTTTTAGTATTTACTATAGTTAGTTAAATTCGTTTATCCCCAAAACATTATATTTTAAAATACCATTGAGTGTATATAAAATATAACAATATACTCTAAAAGTTTCATATATCAAAAAATAATATTTTTAAATTATAACAAAATAACTAAAATCGTTATTCTTGGTTTAGATATGTAATTTTGTCTAAATTCAAAATTAAATTGTCTAAAAAAGAGATGTGTTTATATATTTTTTTAGATTTTTTGGTTACCTACAGTATAAATTATTTATGAAAATCTTTAAAATGTTCAACCTTTAGTTATAAAAATATTACTTACTTATATATACTACTTACCTTTTTTTAAAATAATGTCATCAACTGAAGATTTGTTTTTTTGTTTTTGTGAAAAATAATTTGATAAAACATTGCCTGGATTCGTATTTTTTAATTTTACAATTTTACATGATGTTACATGACGTTTCCAATTTATATCGTTCAAATTCAACTTTTTTTGCCACATAAACAAACAAACTTGACATTTTAAATTTTCAAATAATTTGAGAACAAATAAAATATAAATACAAATATTAAGAGGCTTTTTGTCAATAAAATAAAATAATTTGTCAAATATAAAACGTAATTTCATAGATTTCAGTACACAGCTATACGTCTTATTGTACACACTTAATAATTTTTGTTTTAGTGAGTGCTCAAACTTGTGTGTGTGCGTCGTATGACCAATAACTGAATAACCTATCGGCTATCAGTTATCAGTGTAATTATTAAATTACCCATAAATCTATAAATAGTTTTAAATTATTATTATCCATATATTTCATAAAATCATATATAGTCGATTTCATATGTAATGTATTTCTTGTTAGTGTTTTTTATTCGAAGAAATCTAAATTTATAAAATTATATTATTCTTGTATTACAAAAATATATAATCTCGGTAACACTAACAGTTTAATAATATCAATACTATCATATATATGTTTTCACTATGTATTGCCTAGGTAAAATACCGTGAAGGCGTGAACTAGCTGTAGCAGCTTACCGCTGTTGTAGATTTAGAAATTAATTAGGTATAATATTGGTAATTAATCGTAATTAAAAGTATATACTGTATAGTTATCTGCTTTTTCAAACGCAATCACACGATATACCATCACGTATGGTGTACGCTATAACACTATGAATAGACCAGTTCGCATTTTATTATGTCCACTGCTTCTTCATAGTATTTTAATTATAAAATCGTACAATTTGTATGCTTAAAAACTACCAATGCTAGGGGGTACCCACCCCCTAAATTAGGTGTGGCAGCCGCCACACCTAACATATGGGTTCGGCGCCACTGGTTTGGCTCAGTATTCGGTGAATGTCGGTTTTTGGTACGTATCGTTCGGTCATCTTCTGCTGCTGTTGTTTGAATATTATTATATTTATATTTGCAGGAGATCGTTCTAACATATAATGAATTGTCATTGGATAATGTCTCTCGGTGTTGTCTTATTGGTTTGGCTGCAGATTATTATTTGATTCTTCGTGTATGTTTAGCGGGGCTTATGTGCGTGTGCCAGATCATCCTGTTATTATTTATTGTAACTTATTAAAATTATTATACAGTGTGATCACGCTAAGAGGTACCACTAAATTTCAGAACGATGACCTTGTATAGAAATGGGGTTTTTACTAAATGAAAGATAGTACTTAAATACACATTTATTTATGATATTCAAATTTTTAACACTTTTGGTGTGCGCATGCGCAATACAACTTACATTTTTTTAAATGAAAACACTACTTTTTTTTTACATATTCGGATAGATTATTTTTTTAAAACGTTTTTTGTATAAAAAGTTTTTTTCTATTTACAAAACTGACAAAGTTAGAGATGTCAACATTTGAGTTTTTGCATAATTTTATAATTTGCATAATTTTAAACGAAATGTTCACTTATAACTACTGGAAATAAAAAAAATATTGCAAATTAATACCTAATTATACCTTATCTGTTTATAAATAATAATTTAATAATATCGTACGTCGTCTTGATGGATATCCCGAGTACCTGTGTGATATAATTTTTGTTTAGTAAACTGCTATAATACGATTACAATTTTAACTATTTTTATAGTGGAATTTTATTTTATTTTTCAATAGTTCTAATAACGATAAGATAATCAGATAATGTAACTATTAAGATATTTTGTTTTAAGAAAAAGATCATTTTGGTTTTATTCTTTAACTAGACCCATACCAAAGTTTATGTGATATTCGTGTAATATCTGGTTATTTAGTGTTTTTATAATTTTGTTATTGTTTAAATATGAATAACGCTGAAAAAGTAGAGTTGCTGTTAATTTATGGCGAATGCCAGCGTAATGTACGTCTATGTGCTAGGACGTATTCCGAACGATTCCCAGAAAGATACCATCCTCCTCATAATTATATCTTAAGACTTTTACAAGGATTAAATCAAGAAGGGAGATTTCCTGGCAGACAAATCAACCAACAAAGGCGTAGAGCAGTATTTGACGAAGATACAGAATTACAGGTACTAGCATACATACGAGCTAATCCACGTTCATCAATTAGGCATATTGCTCGCGAAATTGGAGTTTCATATGGTTATGTCCAAAAAATTCTAAAAAAACACAAAATGCACCCGTATAAATGTGATTTTGTCCAACATTTGCGTGCAGGAGATTCTACTCGTAGATTAGAATTTATAGCTTGGTTTAATATTCAGTTACTATTAAAATTAAAATTAGTAACTTATTAAAATATTATATACGGATCTGGTCACCACGGGGCATCATAATCATACCTAAGGTACGTGGTGCACCACATGGTTTTATTGCTATTATTTATTAGTTATAAAAAGTTATAAAAATATTTTAAAGTTTTTTTATTATAATGATTTATAATTTTCGAGATTTTGATAAATGTTGTCAAGATTTCAAAAAAATCGTGCTTATGTATTTTCAATATTTTTCAACTGCTATTCTATCAATATATATCAGGAACCTTGTATTAAAATTCAGAGTTTTTGGCCCACAAAACAAAATTTAATTGACAATTATAAAAAAAAAAAAAGAAAATTGGAAACTGAAAATGTTCGTAAACAGTTTAAAATAAGTTAAAATATTTTGAAAACGGTATGATGTGTAGAAACTGAAAAATCGAAACAAAATATGTTTTGTCAAAAATCAATGTTGTGTAAAAATTCCCGTTTTTCCTTAATTTTCCATTTGTTTTTCACGGTACTTTTGAAAAAAACTGGAAAAATTTTATTTAACCCCCCAAAGTACCAACTACATTCACTTTCCTATCAGATAAGGTACTATTAAAGAAAATCCAAGCACTAATGGAATGATGAATATATTTTCTTTTATTTTAATATTAAAATTGAAGAATTTTTGTTTTCGAAAATATTTAAACTAAAAATGATTAAGTATTGTTATTGTATCTAATGTTATATAATAATTATAACTTTTAATAATTGTTATTCTTTAAAAAAAGTATTTAACTACCTACCTATCAAATTTAAACAATATATTGTTACCTTCTCTTTTTTCAATTGTATGCTGCAAAAATGAGAGGGATTCTGCATACACATATTTTCTTTTTTTCGCGCTATCGCCACTTTTCGTCTGGGGGTCTATTCTCGAAAAGAACGACCAAACGTATACGTAATTACTCGTATACGAGCAATTCGTAACCTTTGCTCGTCTACGTTCATTATCTCGTATTCTTGAACAGCATACGAGTAATCTAAACGACCAATTCGTATACGAATAAATCGAACGTACAAATCATTAAAAGTGTAGTTGGTAACTCTGTAAAATGTCCATTTTATCACATATTATCACAAGTTTTGGCGCTTTCTAAAAAATATATAATCACAACCGATCGGCATTTTGGCATTTGGCGTAGACACTAGACGCGTAGTAATGAATATTGATAAATAATTAGGTATTGATTTATCTTAGGTAATAATTTTGATTAATAATTAGTGCGTTGGTACTCGGTTTTGTTCTTTTGTTTTCTATTTATCATATGGTTATTTATTCCATTTTAATAGTTTTTTTTTCACGTACAATTTTACATTTCTGCATATAATTTTATATTTCCGCGTTTATTTTCTTCATTCTTGTGAAATGGATTCGAGAAAAGTAAGAAAACCGAACTCCACGGACAGACAGAAAAATATGTTGGTAGATTTTATAGTGTTTCATCCCGAGCTCGTATCAGGGAAAAACACTATAAAATCTACAGTGAAACAGCGTCAAAAATTATGGGAGAATGTGGCAAATGCGTTGAACAGTGAGGTTGGATCAAATAAATCTTGGAACGAATGGAAAAAGGTAAATATTTATAATAGAAAACAATGTAATTTTAATTTCTCGTTATTAGAGTTTGGATTTAAAAGTAATATAAGTAATAATAATGACGCACAGAAAAAAATGCATACCTATCATTGTAATTGTATTTTAACAATTATCAATTATATATAGGTTTTAGATTTGTACCATAAATAGGTATAAATAAAATGGTTATGATAAATTGGTAAATTACCGTAAAATATAAAAAAATAAATTTAAAGGGTTAACATTAGTTACCCCTTTTTCATAAAAACTATATGAATCACAATTCTATACAAGAATTACCTTAAAATCCAAACTCTACTTTTTAACCATAATTATTATTGTTAATAGAGGTTACCTATTTATTTATTTATTTATTTATGTTTTGAGTACCTAGATAACCTGTTATATAATTTTCAGACATGGTGTGATTTGAAAACTAATATAAAGGAAAAGCTGGTATTATGAGAAAAGAGCAGAATAAGACAGGTGGTGGTGAGATAGACTATAGTGAGCTGAGCGAGTTGGAGAAAAAAGTTTTAGATGTTTTGGGTCCTACTGTGGTTGAAGGGCATACTTCTGTATCTGAAAGTCCAGCAGATATGACCTTTTTAAAAGCAAACACTCTGTAAGTTATGTTTTAACAGTTTTATAAAGTACTTTAGTAAAAGTATTCAACTCATTCATTGTTGTAGTATAAAATAGTATTTTCACCTATATTAGCAACTATTAGTAAGTATCATAGTAAGTAGGTAGTAAGTATTATTAATTTTTCTTTTTTATTAATCTATATATATATATATAATTATATATATTATAATATATTATATATATATATATTATATATATAATCTATATATACTTAAGATTGATCGAAGATACAACTGCATGTTATAATAATGTGACAAATGACAGTACCCAACATGTATCTTCAAATGATTTGGATAGGGATATTCAACTCATTCATTATTGTAGTATAAAATAGTATTTTCACCTATATTAGCAACTATTAGTAAGCATCATAGTAAGTAGGTAGTAAGTATTATTAATTTTTCTTTTTTATTAATCTATATATATATATATATATATATATAATATATATATATTATAATATATCTATATATATAATCTATATATACTTAAGATTGATCGAAGATACAACTGCATGTTATGATAATGTGACAAATGACAGTACCCAACATGTATCTTCAAATGATTTGGATAGGAATGATGTTGAAGAGATGTTTGATGGGTAGGTTGGTTATTTAAATAAACTCATTGGTAAATTAATATTATATAAGTCCCACATAGCAATTAAATGTGTTACACATATTTTTACAACATTCTCTAAAAACATGTAAATATTGCTATAATTTGTTTTTTTTGTGTAATTTAAGTGTTCAAAATATTGTCACAACATTGTGACAACGATTTGTGGCAGAAAATTCCATATTGCAACAATAACTTTTTGAAATATTGTTTTATTTGGGTTTATAAATATTTTGAAAAGATTGCCTTTGAATATTTGTTAAATGTATTTTTAAATGTTGCATAGGCATAGCTTGCTATTTTACAAAAATTAACGTGGTTATATGATTTGTTCATGGACGTAGGTAAGGGGGGGGGGGTATTTTGAGTGTTCATACACCCCTCGAAATTAAAGATAAAACATTTTAACAAAAAATGATTGTGGATTAAATTTAATGTATATTTGACCAAAACTTCTTTCGAAAATATTTCCTATCTATGCCCATGGATTTATTATCTGATAAATCGGATTGCAATCTAATTATTGAAATACATTTTACACATTAATAGTTATGCGTATCATACTATACATTATAGCATATGCATACTGCTATACAATTTTACTATTATTGTTTAAATGTATTAATATAAATAATAAAAACAAACATATTTTATAGATAATATATAAATTATATATAATATTTATTATATGCACAGTGTACACTCATATTATATATAGGTATGTATCTTTATAATTAAAACAAAATTAAAAATTAAAACAACTTGTACAATTCTTGACTCCAGTTTAAGAATTAATCAATTAAATGAAAAAAAAAACGAAATAAATTGAAAAAATTTAAAGTGTATTAATAATGCTTTCGCTATTGGTACATTTCTTTTTTAAGCGATTGCTTGCTTGTGCCATCCACTTGCTAATTGACAATGCGATTTCTATATCCGGTACTTTTTCAAATTTTGAGCATAGATGAATTGCATCTATAGGAATTATATATTTAGTATTTAAATACATGTTGCGTGAAAGGTAAATATATGTAGTTTTTACCAAAAATAATTTTACAAGAACTGAGAGATGACAATTTGTTTTTTCCTTTATGTCCAATATAAGAATAATACTTAAGCCATGTATCATCAAACAATTTTTGCATCATACGGCGTACTGAGTCTGATATTGATCTACCTACTAATCTGGATAGTTCATTAACCTATTAAAACCAAAGAACAATTAACATGTAATGTGAAAATTAATAAGATATTTAAAGTAAAAATCAAAACTATTTTTGATAAACTTACTACTTGGGACCTGGTTGTAGCATTTTCAAGTTCAGTTTCAACATTTTCAAGAGTTTGCTCATTACTGATGGGAACGTTTTCAGTGTTCAATAAATTGCTGTGATTGTCTTGATTGCTTATTAATGAACCAGAGGTGTTCAAAACATTTACAGCATGTTCCACCATGCTTTTGATTTCATTCACTGTATATACTAAATTTTTAATATCAAATTTGATATTAGTCAAAGATGTCTTTGTATAATCATAACATTCTGTAAAATGATGTTTCAATATTATTAACCAAGAAAAATAGTATTTGATGATTATGTTAAAATACAAAGTATGACTTACGTTTAAACTCTTGAGCAAGATGAGACATTTTATTTAAACATAAATCAGTATCAGCAACTTGTGATCCATTTATTGCAAGGTTATCATTAACTATCATATCCTCTTCTATAAAATCTAAAATTAAATTAAATGTAAAAAGTTAAACCTTTGTAAATATTAAATTCTCCAAAAAAAATATCATGCTAATAGTATATTTAATATATTATTATATCTAATAAATTGTATAATATATTTATGAGTATACCTAAAATATTATTATAATATAATTACTCTATATTGGATTTTAAAAGACATATTTAAAACTAAAAAGATCAAAATACAAACAATAATTTTATCAAAATATAATAATATTTTGTAGATACTTAACTTGGAAATGTAAAATTATAAAATACAAATTAAGTGCATGAAAATAGATGTTACACAAAAGATTTTATGGCATTAACTTGAAACATACTACAATTTCAATAGGTATTCATTAATATTTCTACACTTGATCTGGTGAAGAACAAGTTTAATATTTTTTTAAATCAATTATTATTTAAATATCGATAAAAACTACTTTACTTGTATTATTAGGAAACAAACATTTTTTGACATTGCTTAATTGCCTGGACAAAGGAGATTTATGTTCATTTTGCAATATTTTATCATTGTTACATTTATTGATAGAAATATTACATATAGGAGACATATCATTGGGTTGAACTTTCCACTTTCCACTTGGACTATTTATAATAATGTCAATGTTCTCTATAATAATATTTTTTTTATTAGTGAAAAATAAAGTACCAAATAACTAAATTATATTAACTCATTTAAAATCAAAAATATATATACCTTCTATAATAGATACTTTATTTGAAGAGAATTTCTTGTTTTTACCAACATTGTCAATAGAATTATAACTTGGGCCTATTATAATTACAAAACATTAATAATAATATAAATATAATTTTGTCAAACTTAGGTTTTAAAAATAAATTTCTTACTTAAATCAAATTTATTTTGAATTATTTTTGAACATTTCGGACTATACAATTTATCTTTATCACTGTCATCAAAATCACCAACACTAGAATCTTTATAGTACAAACTTAAATATAATACTTATTTTTGATTTTATAATTTTATTAATAATATTATATTATATGTCTACCAGAAAATTCAGGTGCAGAACTATAGTCAGGTTCGTTAATTGGAGATTTCTTTGATTTTTGATAATTCTTTTTATTTTTAGTTTTAAATTTGAATTTAACATTCTCCGTCGCGGACAAATCAGAAGTACTTTGCGCTTTTAATGCTTTACATCTGGCTTCATTATAAGAAGCTAGAACACGATAAGACAATAGTTTAATTTAACATTAATTATAATGGTGACTTTTAATAAAATTACATAATTACCTATAGGATTTTCTGTTAATAATCTTGCTTTAAAATATTCATAATCAATTTTATTTGGTTTTTGTTTTGATTCAATCAATTTACTGGTATTCTTATTTTTTTTTGGCCAAGCACAATAGCCATGTTTCCACCATGATTTTGGAACAGCTGACACTGAATTGTCTTGGGTAAAATGTACAACTAACCACATACTTCTAAAAATTAAAATTAATAAAAATCACAAATTAATTAGTTCAAGTACTTAAATATTTTCTACAGAAAGTATTTACCTACATTTATAAAATATATGTTATGATGCCTATTAATAAAAAATTATGCATGTTATTTTTTTGTTTCTTTAAGATTTATAAAAGAAAAATATATTACAGTTATATACAATTTTATATACATTTGGTTTAACATTCTGAATGTAGTATTGGAAATGTTACTTGCTGGTTTTCATAAGAAAATAACATAATTTTTTTATGAATATCTATTATTTTCCAACATTTTAAATTATTAGATAAATTGCTCACTATGTAAATATCTAATTTTTCTGAATTAATTGGTCTGTCATAGAATGATTCTTTATTTTTATAATAATAACCAATTATTATAGGTTCTTTAGTTAAAATACAATGTGCAATATTAATTACTTTAACTACTTCCATAGCCTTAGTTAATACATATATATCAGATGAATTTCGTATATTTAAAATCATTTTATTATTTATTGTAATTTTCAAATATTGAGGACCACACACAGTTTCCAGTAAAGGACCATTATTATGCTCATAATTAAAAAATATATTTCTATTCTGTTGATCACTAACAGATTCCACTATGAGATTTTTTATTTGATCATCATATCGCCGAACTACTTGCTCAAGTGGTTTGTGATGTTTCCTTACCATTTTTTTTAAAATTTTCATATGATTTTCAAACGGAAAACAACAACAAAAATCTAAAGGACCAAAGCGATTATAATCTTTAGATATGTGTATCAAACCATGAACATTATGGGATATATATTTTGAGCCATAAATTTCTTCAAAGTTTTTCACAAAATGCTTTAAGAGTTTATCAGAATAATTCAATAATTTTTCATCAATATTTGGACTTAATAAAATAGTCAATGCAATATTCAAAACCATAAAATGATTATATACTTTATCTTTGAGTACATTTTTTAAAGCAAGTGGTCCGGTATAAAGTAAAAACTGACGAAGCTCGGTAGCCTTCCAATGACCAATATCTTGAATTGGTCTTGGTTTTCGTACAAAATCACAAGTTATTGTAGATTTGAGAAACATTAAATTTGTACTAATTTTTTTAATTTTCCAACTTGGTAAACGTACTGTTAAAGGTCCTTTATGCAACCATAAATGAATAAGTTTCCTCATAACTCCTAATGCCACTAGGTGCATATAATCTAAGGGGAAAGACTTTACCATATCGAAACCGGGAATACGTATTAAATCAGATAATGAATCGCCTACATGGTGTTCTTCTTGACGTCTGTTAATATAATCTTCGTGTGTTCTTTCTCTAGAATTACTATCTTTAAATGGGAAGCAAGTACTTCCGACATGTTCACCCTCAGCAAAACACCTGGTGCAGGAAAAATAACCAGTATGCCCTTTGATTTTCAAAATAAAAGACTTTGCTGGAGCATCAGCACAAATTGCATGAATAGAAACTGTTCTTATAGTATTATCTAAATAAATACCATTTTTAACTAAATCTTCTGCTTCATCTATAAAATCCCTTAAAAAATCATTGCTATCAGCCGGTTTTTTATGCCCATGATAGAGACCAATCAAAAATATATAGTCTTTGTACGAGTCTAGGTATGCTAAAATAGGCCAGAATTGGCTTGAACTACTTTTTGCTAATGGTAAGCCATCTATTCCAACAACTACTTTGATGTTACCTTCAATCTTGACACGTTTTAAAGTATTTTCAATTCCTATTTTTAAGCCAAAGTGATAATAATTACCTGGATTAACAAACCTAATATTTTTTGTTTTTGTTGAACTAGAACTTAATAATGTCCTACAGTCATTTGGAATTTCTGCAAAACATTTGTGTTGTTTTAAAATTGATAAAAGATCATTTACTGTATTTTGAGCGACATTACGTTTAATTGCCCAGTTAGCTAAGTTTGATTTTAAGATTTCAGAATCATTCACGAAATTATTTGTATTTGAGCTGGTCCCAACATTGTTAGTAATATTAAAAGTAGATTCAACACATTGATTTACAATTGGATTTTTAATGAAAATATTACTTTTTTCTTTGTTTGTTTGTTCTTGATAATGTTGAGTGTCAAGAGTATAATTTTCATCAGAGTCCAAAACATTAGACTTTGTTAAAGTAAATGATGGAACAGATGAACTTTTTACTACATTATTTGTATCAAGAACCAATTCATTTAATGGTTTAACTGAGTTTAAAATAGTTGTTCGATCATTAAGAAATGCTAGTTCTTCTTGAATTTTCCGACGTTTTGAACGATAGCTCCGTATCATCTTACACTAAATAAGTAATTATTAATTTTATATATTTCAATTTTTTTCTAATAATGAAAATTAAATTTAAATTAAAAAAAAAAATGGTCTAATTAATATTTGTTATAATAAATAAACTAAGTACACGGAAGATTACTCTTCTAATACTACTGCCTATATTAATATTTAAAAAAAATTAGTTTCAATATTAAATTCTAGAACTTTTACTCAATATTTACTATACCACTAAATTACAGAATTTAAAATTTAAATAATCACTAATAACCCTATAAAATTATTGGTGTTTATAGTATAATATAATGTGGTCATTGGCATAGAGACCCATAAATAATATTTTAGGGGGGTCAAAAAAAAAAAAAAAAGTGGGTAAGTGGGTACCGCTCTGCTGTACATTAGGTGCCGTATGGATCATTATTATATATTATAGGAGTGTTAAATTTGAATCCAATAATAGGTATCATTGTATACGAAAAACGATTCTGAACGAAGATGATTTGTCAGCCTAGGATATAATTTCTAGTGGTTGGTGAAAAAGGTGGTTTATGTTTTAATGGCCTGAATACACCAGAATTAAGTTCTTTTATACTTATTATAAACCTAACTCTTATGGAAAATCTCGTATTGAATTTTAAACTCTTAGCTACTTAGACAAAAATTGTTATGAATTATACCTACAAAATAATTTGCAAATATTCATGGTTTTGACAAATTTTTGTCAATATTTGAACTTCAAATGCTAATAAAATAAATTGTGTTTACCTATGTATTCTTATCATTTTTTAATTACTATAAGAATAACTTATGAGGAAATTTGTATTAAATTTTCAATTATTTTTTTGATTGGGCCAAAAAAAATACACACACATCATTGTATCACTTCGTTCAGAATCTAAAATTCTCAAATGTAATGTAATAAAAATAATAATATTATGGTAATATTTATTGAGCTTATTATGGGTAAGGTACCTAGGCAATTATCATGGTAGATAACTATTTTAATATGGTATAAATAACATAATAAATTAAATTGGAAAAATTAAGTATTTAAAATATTACAATAAGTTATTGCATTTACCTTTAACTATTGCAATAACAAATTTAAATAAAATAGAAGATTACTACCAGAAAATTGTCCCTTTGTACAATTTATACTTAACATTTTATCAATTACCATAAAAAAAAAATTAAAATATTTTAAATTCATTGTAAACAGATAGATTTGTGCATAGATATATAACAAACTATAAGTATTTAAAACTATAAAAACAAGTGCAATAATGGTGTACCCTAATATAATAGCCAGCTGCCAGGTTAAATTATGACTAGGTATAGATTACACGGATCAGACACTTTATATTAGCAACTAATTTAATATTTACTTATTACTTACCTATGTAACAAAACAAAACATTTCAGTTTGTCTTAGCCCTTAGGTATAATTACAAATAACAATAATGATTAACAAATTAAGAAAATCACCTATTAGAAATTAAATAAAACTACAAATTCAACTAATATAATACATGTTTATTACCTACTTATTATTCTTTAATTTAATAGTACTATTTGGGTAAGTAATTTTAAGGTCGATAGGTAAATACTTTTTCATAACAAAAGAAATAAAGTTAAAATTAAAGCATTAACACATAATAACATGAAATAGGTACTTACCAGAATGTATGTATAATATTCACTAAAAAGGTATTTTGAAATGAATAATACAATATACCTAATAGGTAATCACTAATCACTGTCCACTGATAGCGATTGGCGACTACCAGCCAGATAGTAAGACACAAATTCCGACAACGAACGAGTGACGACCGTTGGAGTCGTTAGACACAAAACGTAAATCGTTTAAAAAGTCAACATTTTATATTATAAAATCACTGGTGACCGACGGCATAAAAAATAATAGAATACAGTTCACAGAAGAGTAGACAAAACTACAAAAGAGGCAAAGTTCGACCATTCGACGGAGAATGATTGAAGAGTGACGAGTGACGACCGTTGGAAATGCCCACCACCCTCCGCGCCTACATAGACACTCTATGGCACTTCGTGTTCTCGCGACATCATTACGACCGATAGGCGGCAGCCGATAACGCAGACCGATTATGGACTGTCGGATAGCGGGGCAGCGGGCAGTGGTTGCATTGGGATACATTGGGATTTCCAAATTAAAATAAAAATATGCGTCATGGTGCGGTGAACGGTCGTTTCCAGACGTCTTTTGATCGGTTCGTTCCCCCCGCAGCGGCATATTACCATACCATACATTGTTTCACAACCGGGCTCTGGTAATATGCTTCCCGGCGCGGCGTTTCCGCAAGGTGCAAATCGGTCTAGTCTGGCCCAGATAACGCAATGATTTATATTTAAACCTATTTAATTTTGGGTATTATGGTTCAATTACCGATCGATTTTTCCTTTTCTGTCGGCAATCGACAAAACGCATAGTGTGATTGATACTAACCTTAGGCCCGTTTCATATGGACGCGTAGGTATCGTACGCTTGCGTTTTTACGTTTTTAGTTTACAATGTTTACATTTATCAAGTTCATACGTGCCACAACCACTCCGACGGTGTCGCGTTTTGCTCGCCGATATAGCGCGTATGAACTTAACCTAAGAATATTAACTGAGTTTGAGACTTGAACACTTATTTTATATTAATTTTGTTTTTAAATAAGTTACATAATAACTACATATTATTTTGATGTAGAGATAACTTATTTTTAACATATTGTTGTATAATATTGTTACAACTATCTTAAAGAAATATTGTCAACGCGTTTTAATTATGTATTTTATAAAAATATTTGTTTTACATAAAAAAAAAACATTGTACCAATAATTGAACCAACATGTTGTCAAAATAACTCTAGAAACATATTTTTGAAATATGATATGAATATTTTTGAACAATATTTTGCTCAAACATGTAAAAAACATATTGCACCAATGTGTAATTTTTTAATATTGTAAGTAACATATCTGTTAAATATTGAATATGTTTAAATTGCTATGTGGGGTGGTTACTGAATATAATGTATTTTAGTATATAATAGTATCTTAGCTGTTTTAGTGGTCTTGAGGAAATTACTGAAATTGACAATGATATGTCATCTGCTGTACCAGAATATTTTTCATCTATCGAGTTACCAAAGTCTCCAATAAGGTGTGTTCTTTATGATGAATAATAAATATATTTTATAGTTAATATAATGCTTACATACATAGAGCATAGCAAATTTGCATTCAGTAGAACAAATTGTGTGTTAATATTAGAGTGAAAGGATTTATTACCTATCTATATAATAATTTTTATTAGGAGAAATTCTGGAAAGAATTTCGGAAAGAAGAAAAATATTCTTTCCCATACAGTGGAAGTATCGCATTCCTTATCTGCAATAAGTTCGGAAAGAAACAAGTTAAAAGCCAACTACTATAAGCAAAAACTCCTGCTTTTGGATAGGCAGACAGTGGCCAAGGAAAAAAAGGCTAATGCCTTGGCTTTGATAGCTGAAAGCATTGCAGCTACGTATAAAACTAATAAATAAATAAATAAATAAAAAATATATAATAATAAAATATAAAAATTATATTAATATATAAATTAATAATATAATATTAGTATATAAAAATAAATTGTTAAATAAATGATGCATGTTGCATGATGTATATTAATGCTATATTTAATATAAAGAGTATATTATGGTTTGATGTATATTGTATAATATGTATAATTAACTAAACAAATTCAATTAAGGTGAGTGAATATCTTGGGTGGAAGTATTAGTTCTATCATGATTTAAATATTAAACTCTTAATATATCATTTCAGTTCAGTTTTTAACTATAAAGCTATAATGTTTTCTAATGCTTATTAAATACTAAATATATTGGTGATTGGTAAAAGAATATTATTTCAAGTTATTAACTGCCTGACTTTGATGTTAGTTTATTGTAATAATGTTTATTTTTATAATTTTTAATTATAGAATTATGATTGAAAAAAAAAATGTTTATTAAGTAAAATAGGATCTAATAAGCAGTTGTTGTACTCTTCGGCCTTGCAGCTAGTTGAGGATTTATTGTAGGATTCATTGGATTCAATTCAGGAACACCATATATGCCAAAATCAATGTCTAGAGGATCATCTGGTTCTCTCTGAGGAACAGGCAAATTCGCATTGATACACATATTGTGAAGGATACAACAAGACACTATGATTTTCGAAGCTCGTTCTGGATTATAGTGCAAAACTCTGTGTTTTAATAAACATCTAATAAACACATTTTTAATATTTAATAGTTCTCATAAGTGGTAATTTTTTTATTTTAGTTTATTTTAAATACCTAAATCTCATTTTTAAGATCCCATTACATCTTTCAATGGTCGACCGGTGTACTAGTCAACCACTTATTAAACAAGGACTCAGGCGTATCAGGAATAGGATCACTTAATGGTGTTAAGAGCCAAGGCCTAAGTGGATATCCTGAATCACCTAATAATAAGAATAATATAATAGATCCAAAATTATTTTCTGTTAACAAAGTATTAATTAACTACTGTAAGTGTTTAAGATTTATATTTTGTAAACATAAAAATTATCATTTCTACCTAATAAAAAATATGAAGTGTGTCCATTGTCATGCAAGTTTTCCATGTATGTGGATATCACACTTTGACGCCATATAAATGAGTCATTAGTGCTACCTGGATATTTAGCATTAACATTCATTATTCTTGCATCAGAGTCACAAATCTTTAATCAATAACAGAGTAATAATGTGACATATTAAAATTAAAATAAACAATGGTTTTTTTTTTTTATTAACAGCTAATATTGAACTAATCATGTATTAATAATCTTATAAGTATTAAAAGTTCTAGGTACCATTTTGGTTCTACATTTCTACTCAAATAAAAAGTATACACCGAAAATAGATTATACTACTTATAATGTACTTTAATAACTTACTAATTGCACATTAATGCTGTGGTAACCTTTGCGGTTCACATAAATGTGCTCAGGATATAATCCTTCTGAAGGAGGTGGAAATATGGCTACATGAGTGCAGTCTATAGTCCCTACGACCCCAGGCACTCCTTTTTTATCAAGAAATCTGTTTATGTTTAGAACAAATATAGCGATTTGAAAATCATATCCAATGTTCAATTTATGTAAAAATTTATTTTTTTAAGTACACTTATAGTATAGGTACTATTAAGATTTTAGACAAATATAAGTGAAAAAAATTGTTTACCCTCTACGTATTGCATTTAATTTTTGAAAGTTATCCGGGAAGCTAATGTATCTTTTTACAATATCCGGTTGGTTTAATGCATTAGATACTTCAGCAATACATCTGCTAACAGATGGCTGACTTAGTGCTGATGACCTATTGTCACCAATATCTAGCTGATATGAACCACTAGCAAAAAACCGCAAAGCTGTCAAAACCTAATAATGATTAACAATACATACAACATTTTATCATAATTAATTATTATTATTAATATAGAAATAAATAATTATGACTTGACTTTTGTTTTAATTGTGATTGAAGAAGATCTAGTTGGTTCAGTCATGTACGGTGCTAATATATTTATTAACTCTTGAACCAATGTCTTAGTGAGTCTAAACTTTTTTATAAATTGAAGGTCAGACAGTTCTAAAATTATAATGAGTATAATGTAATTAAGTAGGTATGAACTAACTACTAAGAAGGCTTTAAATACTATACGTTATTTATTACTATTGTACAAACCTTCCATTACATTTTGGGCATTATAGTATTGCCTAGGCCGATTCCCTATAGCTCTATTTTCGGCTTCTTCTAAAGCCCCCAAAAGTTCTAAATTAAAAATTTCATCGAGAGCCATTTTATTTAAAGTTTAAAGAATGCGGTTTTTAATTCTGTTAAATAAAATAAAAACTTTCTTAAATTCAAATGCAGATTAAACAATAAGCGAATAAGTCAATAATGAAAACAAAAATGATAACTAATATAAGATAACAAATCGTACGAAAATGAATACGAAATATTCAATTTGTTACGTACGGGGTTGGCGAACGTCGATTACGAATATTTACGTATACGTTTCGTTCGAAAAGTTTCGAGAATACGAAATTTTGAAACAATACGTAAAAATGGCGGATTACGTACATTTTGCTCGTTCATTTCCCTTACGTAGTTTTCGAGAATAGACCCCCTGGTTTAAGAACTTTGAGTAGTGATCACGAATATGCCGCCATTTAGTTTTCATTTCTTTAACTATAATTTATTCATACAAAAAAAATACTTAATGAAACCTAATAAAATAATTTAAATTTAATAAATACCTAATAAAAGAATTTTAAGTTGTGTTGAATACCTATAAAGGTATATGTCAATTGTTTTATTATTTATCTAACATATTTTAAATTGTTGATATGTTATTAGTTTTTTTATTTTGATCGAAGCAATGATTTTATTGATTTTACAAAAACTTTTATTTTATTTTTTTTTTTTTTAGTTATCTGTATACCTACATGAAAAGTAATATACAATATATTTCTAAATAATTTGCAATTATTCAAGAATTTGGCAAAATTCAAATTTTAGACACTTATAAAAAATTATTGTAAAATTATGCTCAACTTATCTTTTTCATTAGGTACACCAATAACAATTTATGACCTTGTAATATACCTACGCCTATGTGGCTATGTAATAAATTTTAACAACAATAATTTTAGAACAACTTATCAAAGTCGATAGTCTCTTATGCGTATTAAATAGCTTAGGTAAATAATTTCAAAATATTTTGAAAATATTATTATGTATAACATAAAATGCTTAATAATGTTAGACATTTGATGAAAATATTGCATAATGTACCTACTCGAAGCATTTTTTGACTACTTATCGTATATACAGACTCAAATAAAATAATATGTAATATAAATAGATCATTGAAAATTGAATACATTATTCACTCCGCTCAGAATCTATCATTTATATCAGTATTTTATTAAAAATGTAGGTAGGTACCTACCTACCTATACTATAAAACCTAAACGATGTGTTTTTTTTTTTTTTTTCATTAAAGATATTTATCAACTGGCACCTATTTTGCTGCTTTGAAATTTGATTTCCGAGTTGGAAGGAGTACGATCGGAATAATAGTTAAAGAAACGTGTCAAGCATTGTGGACAGTTTTACAGCCAACAGAGATGCCTGTGCCGACCACGAATGACTGGTTGGAGATTTCAAATGTATTTAATGTTAAAACAAACTTTCCAAATTGCTTAGGCGCTATTGACGGCAAACATATCCGATGTAAAAATCCTAGTAATTCTGGATCATTGTTTTTCAATTACAAAAAGTTTTTTTCTGTGGTACTCATGGCTGTAGCCGATGCAAATTTACAATTTATCACAATCGATGTCGGGTCTTATGGTCGAGAAGGGGACTCCAATATATTTAAGGAATGCCCATTCGGCAAAATGTTATATGCTTAAAAACTTAATCTTCCTGAACCAAATCCTTTACCAAACACAAATAACAATCCACAGCCATTTGTTTTTATTGGGGACGAAGCTTTCGCTCTACATACACATTTATTAAGACCATATCCAGGACGTAACCTAACTGATACTCGACGTGTATTTAATTATCGATTGAGTAGAGCAAGGCGGACAGTTGAGTGTGCTTTCGGAGTTCTTGCAAATAAATGGCGTGTGTTGCATACTCCCATACAAGTGGAACCTGAATTTACTGACATTATCATCAAAGCGTGTTGTATATTACATAATTTTGTTCGTAAGAGAGACGGAATTAATTTTGAAGATTCTGAAACCCATAGCCTGGATGACATAGAAGCTCGTGGAACAGACACTCGTTCAGAAGGCATTGAAGTGAGGGATTACTTTGCTGACTATTTTATGGGCCCTGGTGCCCTAGATTTTCAGTATAAAGTATTATAAGCTGTTTATTTAAAAAGATCCTTATTATTTTATTATTTGTAAATTAGTAATAATAAATTAAAACTGTAATATATTTAGTCTTTTTTTTTATTTGATCGAAAAAGTTATAAACTCAATAGAAATTAAAAATAATTACTAATAATATTGTAATACTATATTGCAAATAACCTATGGTAAAAATTTAAAAATATATAACATAATATTCTACTTACCTGTATTTTTTTTTCAGGTTCTGTTTTTTCTGTCCAATCTGGATACATGCTTTCCCCAATACTGAGCCAACTTTTTTGTTCAATAAACTTATCCATGTATTCTTTAGTACCCATTTCCCGAATAGATGGGTTACTTTGAATACACGAAATGAATTTATCGGTATCAAAAACCATTTTTTTTAAAATATTTATGTAAATATTTTAAAAATATATAAAATTAAAATAATCAAAAAAACGCAGCGGCCAAATCGCACAGTGTGGCATACACAATATAAAACAATATTTTTTGATGACACGTCCTGCCGATTTGTTTCAACATGTTGCGGTCGGTCAGCGGCAGGAATCCACCGGTCCCGACAAAACGCTCTAATGTGACATCTACAATTAGAACTTATGCGACTCGTTGTTCCGGTCGACCGGATGAGTTTTGACCGGACCCGCCAAAACGCATAGTGTGGCACGGCCCTATGTCAGAAAATTGTTATGATAGGTATTATAAAAAATCTGAAGAATATAACTGTAGTTTAACTTTCAAAAATATTCAACCTCATTCAAAAAATAAAAATAAAATAAATTCTAATCAGTTTTATAAAAGTTTGGCTGCAAATTTAAAATCAAGAATGTTTTGCTTTACATCATCTCATGTGTCTTCATTATCTAATACATCGGATAAATATGATGAATTTATTCAACTTCTAGAAGTGTTATACCCTCATAAATGGCCTTTGGAAATCAATATAATGTAAGGTGAAAAAGAAAAAAAAAGTTATCAAACATATTCAAAGTAAATGAAATAGAATCAATCAGAGGTTTTCGTGAGTATGTAGATAATAAATCTATAATACGAAACAATCTAAAACCTCTTATTGTAACTGTAAATTCTTTGGTAGTTTCTACAACTATAAAACTATAATAATATTTTGATTATAACTTTACTAGTTAGGTATATTTTATTTTTTATTCTATTTTAAGTCATAGTTTTATATTTATACAATTATTTTGATTAAATTTTCTAAAATTAATATAATAATTATAATACAACAATGTTATGGTAGGTTTAATAATTTGTTTTGAGTATCCATACTATTTTCTCTAAACTAAGATAGTTAAAATTGAACAAAATTTTGTATATTGTTAAACATTTAGTTTTTTATCCTGAAATAATATACATTTAATATAATAAAGCAGTTTGTTTCTATACTAATTCACTATTATGCTCTGTTAGATACATTGATCTAATTTAAAATTATCTAAAATTACAATTAAATCTTTTAATTTGATATTGTGTTTAATTAATAGACTAAATATTATTTATTGCTACATAACTCATAATTACAAAACTCTACAAAACATTTTATATTTTTTATAATTTTTATTATTCTTGAATCTATCACAAAAACTGTGCCCCAAAATTAATCTCATAGTGCCTAATTAGCAGGGCGTCGCCCCCCTGGTAATTGCAGCACTGGTAATGTAAAATTGTTGTATGTTTCATGTTTCTACGACTAGTAATTTTAACTATAACAAAAATCTAAAATTATTTTATAATAAATCGTTATTTTACGTTTAAATTTTGGATTTCGTAAAAATTTAAACTAAAGATAATTTTTTTTTAATTGACCAACGTTCAAGTCCTTTTATAAAATAAAATATAAAATGCTTATCTAGTTTTAAATTATAAAATAACTTGCAATTTTGACATACTTCGTAAAAATTTGAACTTAAATTGCGTTTATATTCTATTTTTATTTTTATATTATTGTCTCTACAGTGCGGCTCACGAAAAGTGAGCGTTCAAGGTCAGTGGGTGGTGACCAATTATTGTCGAAACCAGGGGTTCTCCGTTTGTAGTATATTCCACCTATTCCACCGACCGAGCTATGGTTTTTTTGGCGGGACCGTATTCAATAGACATTCCTTTTATGTTAGCAGCTCCTACTCTACCTTTTTTTTTGGGTAGACCCTTCATTGTGTATAGCCTTAAAATTGTCATCTTTCGTGAACTCGACGTAGTGAACGCACGTGTTTAGTAAAATATTTGGTCTGCTTGTGGTGTTATAATTTTTTGTAATTTTTTTTTTTTAATTAATACTGTTTTTTAATTATTTTACTTTAAAATGCCTTTTAAAAATAATGACACTCGTAGTCAAACCAAAAAAGTAATTTTTAATGTGTACAATTACTTTAAAAGTTTGGCTTCTTCCGACGACATGGCTTTACAAGAATATTTTAAACAAACACAAAAAATTACTGCCGACGCGTGTGGTGTATCTTATACAACAGTAAGACGAGTGTGTGCAGAAGGAAATTCTACCGACGATGTCTCGGACTCGCCACAGAACTGGACGATTTCGATAGCGATGTTATACGAAGAACTGTTCACGAGTTTTATGAAAAAGGTGAATATCCTACATCGAAATTAATTTTAAATTCTGTACAACAAAAATTTGATTATAAAGGTAGTCTTGCTTCAATGAAGAGATTGTTAAAAAAATTAAAATTTACCTACAAAAGATGTAACGACGGACGTAGATTCTTACTACAATGTGTACATTACGTAAAAATAACGATTCCCGTCCAGTCATTTACTTAGACGAGACCTGGGTGAATCAAAACCATTCCAAAAATTATACATGGCAAAATGAAGAGGAAACTGAAGGTTTAAAAGTACCTACCGGTAAGGGAGGCCGACTCATTGTTTGCCACGCAGGTTCAAGTCATCATGGTTTTATTAAGGAAGCAAAATTAATTTTTCGTAGCAAATCAGGTAATACAGAAGACTACCATAGTCAAATGAATGCTGACGTTTTTAGATCTTGGTTCGAACAATTATTGCAATCCCTTGAAGAACCATGTGTCATCGTTATGGACAACGCTCCATACCACTCAATGTTGGAACATAATTTTCCGAAAAGCAATGCCCGAAAAGCCGATATTCAAGAATGGTTGACTAAAAAAAAAAATTAATTTTTCTCCACTTGAAACAGTTGCTGAGCTTCGTGAAAAAGTTAAAGTTTTAATACCGACCGAAAAAAAATACGAACTGGATGAATTTGCCTTTAAAATGGGACATGAAGTTGTACGATTACCACCATATCACTGTCAGTACAATCCAATCGAAATGATATGGGCACAAGCAAAGAGACAGGTTGCATCTAAAAATACAACCTTCAAGATGGCTGATGTTGAAAAGCTAATGCACGAAGCCATAGATTCAGTGAAAAAAGAAAATTGGGAAAATTGCGTACGTCATGCCGAAAAATTACAGGACGAAGATTATGAAAAAGAAAAACATAGAGAAGTCATTTTGGAGCCTATTATTCTCACAATACAACCAGGTGACACAAGTAGTGATGAAGACGACGAGGAAGACGACATAATATAATTTATTTATTAATGTAAAAAATGTAAATTATTTGTGTAAAAAATGTAATTTATTTATGTACAAAAAGGAAATTTATTTGTGTAAATAATGTATATATTACCTAATTACTTTAATTTAAATTATTTTATATTTGTGCTTTTTAATATTTTTTTTATGATTAAATCATGATTAGTTTTGTAAATAAAATGTTAATATCTGTATTTAAAATAGTTTATGCAATTTTTCCTAATCGTAAGTCGTAACGTTCATATAAATTATGTGTTTAATATTATTGTAATGTATATGCTGTATAGTGGTATACTGGTATCAACAATTTTAAAAACCGCGGCAAAAAGGTTTGGCAATCACTTATTTAAAACAGCCACGGGAGTCGCTTATGCCACTGACCTTGAACGCTCACTTTTCGTGAGCCGCACTGTAAAGTATTTTTTACTTGTTTAGTTCTGGACGACGGACGTACTAATTGGATACTAATTCAGTAATACTTATCGAGGCCTGGTTATGATAAAATTATTATCGACGATATAACTTGTCGTGCTATATAGCAGTGGCGGCCAAACAGTCGATCGCGGACAATTTAAAAGTCGATCATGTTAAAATTTATTTTTAGGACCACGCGCCCTATATGCTTCTTAATAATTATAGTTATCCAATATTAAAAAAAAATTTCTATGGAAGTTGATCCTCAAAGTTAAAGTATATTTTTAGTAAATCGTGACCAAAAAATTTTGGCTACCTCTGCTATATAATTTATTATTCGTACCATCCGCAGTTTACCGAAAGTCTCGTGTTAATCACAATAATTTTTGTTCATTTTATGAACAAATTGTGAAAAATGCTCTAAAAACTAAGAAAATGCACTAATACCGTAAAAAACGCATTTAAGGTTAATTTTGTTAAATTATACATAAAAAAAAAAAATTACTTTAAATTAATCATGCAATATCATCCAAAACACATTTTATATTTTATAATATACAGCAATACTATTATTGTAGTTAATTATTATTTATTATAATAATTTATAGGTTTGTAGAATAAATAACATTTAAATATTATTTGGTCTAAATTTTAATGACAAAAAAAAATAATAATTATTAATTTTAACGTAATAAATACTTACGTGGAGTCTTGCATTACATTTTCAAACCTTAACCGTAAAAATTATATTTTAATTTTATACATATCACTCCACTTAGAATCTAAAATAAATTGACACTTATTTACTGACCATTTTTTTTCGTTTTCTGACATCTCAACGTTAAAACTTCCTCTATCAACTCGTCGTATCGTTTATCGGATAATAAGGTGTTATTTTTACCATATTTGTCTTTGGTACATTTTATTCTTTATAAAATCGTTCCATTATGAAATATCATATTATTATTTATCTAACAATAATAATAAATATTTATATAACGTTATTAATTAAATAGTTAACACTTAGTAGTTTTACACTGAACACTCCATATACGTTGTTAACCGTACAGAAAAAAATAAAATAATTTAAAATCAAGTCATGTACATATGCCAAAATAGGTAAGTAATTATTTGGAAAATATAAAGGAAATATTATAATGGATAGGTATTTAGTAAAACTTACCAAAGTTATTTTAATGTTAGTTCAATAGGCATCAATAAATAATCATCATTAAATACATAGATGAAAATATGAAATACTTAATACCTACCTAAATTTAAAACAAATGCATACATATTATGTTTACCTACACATTCACTTATATTATTATAATATGTTTATAGGATTACTAATATAATATAGACATTATAATTATAATATATTATTATATTTTTGGGTTTTCTTAAATTGGTATTAACTTAATGACCATTGCCATGACTTTTAGCATTCATTTGGTTATTATTGACATTGATTGAAAGATTATGAGGACGTTTTTTAATATTTGTAGAATGTCCATTTGGTTTTCTGCCAGCTGATATTCTTTTAGATCCTTTAGAGACTATATTGAAAGACAGCAAGGGAATTTTAAAAGAGACGAATTGTTAAATTTATTGATACCTCCAAATTACTAGAACTTCAAATAAATGTTGTCAATTTATAATTAAACAAATCAGAACTTTATTCTCACTTTACATAATATTAATATTCATAGTTAACAATCATAAAAAAAAAAAAAAAAACAACTACATAATTAATACTCTAGAAATAATAAAGAAAAATACTGTTTATTCATAATAAATTATTAGTTTAATAATGCTACTTTGTACTACTTATACCTTACTAATAAAATAAAATAGAATAATAAAATCAACGAAATAAAAACATAACGAATACTCTTTAGTAATAATAAAGAAAAATAATGATTGATCAAAATAAATAGTTAATCAAATAATCAGTCACACATTTTTGTTACTTTACAATTGCACTTGGGTAAATTAATTATTGAAAATACTAATATTATCTTATAAACTATGAATGTACAAAAATTAATCAGATACCGATGAGCTCACAACGCGTTTTCGTTTTTTGCTTAAACTTTTAGCAATTGTTTCAAAAATGCCAGCCATCTGCGTGCGATATTTAGTTTGTTCATTAAGAATTTTCATAAATTCCGTATGTTGGTTTTTCTGGATAATAATCATCTCTGAATGTTGTTTGTTTATGGTTTTATTCATAAACCGTTTGAATACGTAAGTCAGACTTATTGGTAGGCATTAAGGTCGTTTTAGGATTGTGAAGTGTTGAGGGTGGCAAAAGTTGTGGTTCTTCATCTTCGAGACCAGGTATTTCTTCACTAATTACAATAGAAATGAAGGTTTCTGTCCTCTCATTATCCTTTGATGTACGCCGTTTGTTAGACCATATAAACTCTGTTAAAAGTTTATTATTATTTATAATTTTATAATGTATTAGTTTTGCAACTAATAAGATAAATTATTAGTACTTAGTAAGATTATATACTATTATATTATTAACAACTACTGTTACTAAATATTTCAACATTATGTAGGTATTTAGTAATAGATACTTATTTAATATCAATTTTTTACCATTATTTCATATACATTAATTTCTTACCATTTTCAGTAGAAGATTCGTCTACAAATGTGGTTTGGTTGTCATCCACTGGCTCGCCCGTAGATTTATCTAAAAATTAAAAATCATAAAACCAATAATATAATTTAACACTACAATAAAAAAAAAAAATGCATTAAAATACAAACCATGATCACTATTTATATCTTCAAGTGGCAATGTCCCAATTTCTTTAATATATTCAATGTTTACAAAAATTTCATAATTTATACCATCTAAAATCATAAAATATATACAAAGATAAATTAAGAGTAAATGTTAAATTATGATTATTATAGGTATAGAAATAAGATAAAGCAAGGGTATAATATATAGGGCCGGATTGGGACCCAGAAACTTACCGAGCACAATAATTTTACCGGTCCATTTATAACTTATAAGTTTTCCATATATATAAGAACATTTAAGGGGTTTTAGGGGCTAAGCCCCTCCCTCCAAGCTCATTCAACGGCCCATTTTTTTTTAATCACATAAGATCAAGTAATACTTTACGGTTATGATACTTTTAAGCTTTTATTAGGAGGGGAGAAGTAGGGTGATAAATAACAACAATATAATACTAATGCAATAATATATTTTTTAATTCATCACTTTTTTTTTGTAATTAAATTTATAATGTCATCGTTTTTAATATTTAACAAAAAAAAAAAAAATTTCAACGTTCATTAACAAAAAAGTATCCAATTTTTCTTGACTTGGCGTGTTTCGCAGTCTATTGAAAACGTATTTCAGTTTTGAAAATGTTGTTTCACATTTTACTTGTGTATATGATAGTGCTAAAATAGATTTGTAGGCCATAAACAAAGAAGAATAAGCCATAGTATGTAAATTATATGTTTTAAACACATTATAACAACAAACTATACAATCTTGACAGGCAATCTTATTTTTAATTTCATTTTTTATTATCAAGTCTTCGTCTTGCAACGTGCTATGATACTTATATATAAATTACTATATACCATAGCTAATGATAACCGCTGATGATAATCCCTAACATTGGGGGTATAACAAACATTTCTATAAATACGATGAGGCTACAACTAATGTAAGCAGATGCTACTTAAAGTGAGTAGATGACCAAGTACAGATTTTCTTAAATATAAACTTTAATAATGAAAGTAATATAAGTCATAAACTTTAATGGTCATCAACGGCGGAGCGACGTGAGAACGCTGGCACTATAATTACATCAAAAACAGATCATCGCACGTACGCCTGTCACCCGGTAGAATATATAGATATACAATTACCACCCGGTAGAATATTATAGTCATATAATTTACGCACGGTATCGCGCGGATGACGCAATGCGTGGGAAGAAGCGGATGCACGTGCAAGAGACCATCAGGGATCTGAGGGTACCGCGGGAGTCCCTGGACGATATATAAGGGGGCCCAGATTAGACACAGTTCAGACGTGATCCACCAGAGTTAGAGCGAGCACCTTCACGTCACCCAGATCAATAGTTTTGTCATTTGGACTTAGAATATTTTTCACAAGTTTAATTTATTTAATTATTTGGACTTAGAATAATTTTCAATAAAAAACACTTGGAATTATTTCAAGAGTCTTCATTTTTTTACAACAACCTATCCGATACTACATCATTCTACTGTTTGTACGTGGCACGTTACAGTCTTCATCGGAATCAGATTCTATATTTATATTAATTTCTTTTTCGTTAGCGTCTTGGTTATTAATATTATTGATATGCTTAATCTTTGACCATTTTTCAGAAAAAATAAAAAAGTTCATCAGCCAAAGTTCCAACCGCGATGTCTTCATCAAATTTTTTCAAAATATCGACCAGGTATATTAAATGTTTGGAAATTTGAAGATGATCATAATTTTTAATATCTTTAAATCCTGAATGTTCTAAAATCGACATTGATTTGAACAGTTTTCCATGTTCTGAAAATCGTTGTTCAAGACTATTGACTGTTTGGTTGTGTATAACATTATACACATTTACACAATATCTAAATTTTGAATTTTGTATTGGGTCGTCAGAAATTTTTTCTCCAGCCATTGTTTTCTTTTTAGAAATCTTTAATTGTAAAATGTTCATAGGTATGCAGTAGTCTAATTCACGACTTGAAAATTGTTCATTAGCACAACAAACAAATTTATCTGATGCACATATAACTTGTTCAAAGTTTCTCGACTGATTTTCAAGAGTATTGATTATGTGTTTCACCATTTTATATGCTCTGAGAATATTCATACCTTTTGTTAGTAGATATAATGATAATACAGTTGTAGATGCAATCATTTGTAGATAAATTTGACTCATCACTATGGTTTCATATTTTAAGAGATCATCTATGTATGTTTTAGCTTTAAATCTTACATCCGGAACAAATGTATCCGTAATATAAATTTTATGTTAAGTCTGAATAATATCCACAAATAGAAAATCTTTAGGATTATTATATGAACCAAATATTTTACTAACACACCGATCTTTAGCCCACCATCTTGTTTCGCCAATTACTGATATAAATTTAAACTTACTCGTTGTCTCCCACTTATTCATTCGTAAGTAAGATTTACGAACAAAAACAGCTATAGCATTCAATAAACCAAAAAACGATACACTTTCTATGCATTTTTTCGTCGTATCAGACATTAAGAGTTTTGGAAAAATCATCATCTAACGCCTGGCTATTAGTCAAATTTGATTTAAAACAACAAGTATCTACCAAAGTCACAGGATTTAAGCCTAATTTATCAACATGTTCTTCTTCTTCTTCTTCATCGTGTTTATATTTTTCAATCTCATCATGATTCATTGTCATTTATTCATCAATTACAGATGTTCTGACATACCAATAAAACATTTTTTAATATATTCTCCATCAGTGAATGGTTTTCCAGATTTCATGATTTCGTGAGATACAACAAAACTAGCTGCAGTCAAATTAGACGCCGACTGCAACCAGTTACTAAATTTAGATGTCGATTGTTGAGATTTACGAATCAACTCGGCCACTGCTGTTTTTCTTTCATTTCCAGCTGGGTACGTCTCACCAAAATATCGTGTTAAGATAAAAAATGACGTTCAATATTAGATTTTTTATTGTTTTTGAAGTTTTCGTTACAAATAAGACATTTTGGTTGTCCCATGTTGTTCGGGACAAATGCATAAGTATCAGTCCACTCAGTTCTAAATCCTCTACTTTCCTCTTCAATTTTACGTTTTTTGTTTGTAGACATCTCGAAGTTTATAGAAATACCTCTATTGGAAAAAAAGCACAAGAAAAAAATACCAAACAATAAAATATTCAATTAATACTACAGAATTGATAATATATTATGTTATTCTGTGTTATCACCACAGAGCATAGACTCATAGAGATTTATATGCCATAGCAAGATCTATAAAGAAGAGGTTAGCCAGCGTTTGGTGAGGAACTGATAACAACGGTGCGGGGTGGACTATTGCGTGACGTAGGCAATAGGCACAAATCTCAGAGTAATAATAATATAGAGATGGCACTTATTTTAATTAACGGTATATAAGCATAATGCAGCGATATTTATCATACTAACACCGCATCCGATAAACTATACCGTTAGATGGTGCTGTTTTCATGACAGAAAATTTCAATAATTATTATTCTGTGGGATTGTGCGATTACTGCAGACTGCAATTGCATTTTTATTTTTTAATAATTTATAATTTTAAACGAGTCAAAAAACATACTTTATATATTTCATTAGTTTATATATAAATATAAGATATAATTTATAATTATATTTAATATAATTAAAATGCCGAGTTGTTGCTTTTGTGGAAGGTGGCAAGTAGCCAAAGAAAAAAACGAAGGCATAACTTTTCATAAGTAAGTTAACTACATACATTTAAATAAATTGAAATTTGTATGTTATTGTTTGATAAATGATTTTAATGATATTAGATTACAATGTAAAGTATTATAATATATCTATTATAATTATTGTTATATACCTATTTATTTATTACATCCAAGCATACACATTAAATAACAATTAAAAAATTTTAAATTTTTTTATGTAATAATTAGATTTCCAAAAGAGAATCCTACATTAGCAGCTTGGATGAACTTTGCAAAACAATGTTCATCAGAAGTCAAACCTGGGAGTGTAGTGTGTTCTGTTCATTTTACAAAAGACTGTTTTGATCA
>NW_026083010.1:0-81264 GCF_020184175.1 Aphis gossypii
CAATTTGATTAGGAATAATGATTGGTACATTACCATTATGTATACTTTGATCACAATCTCCATCTGAATCTGAAAAATCAGATTCCCCGACATTTTGTGATGTTTTGTGCTTCCAAGTACGATCAGCATCTGAATCATCTCCACTCTCACATTCAAAATCTGAATCACTTAATGTAGCCATCAATTCAATAAAACTTGTACTTAACTTTGCAAGACGCATAGTTAATATTTAAATTAAAATTCAATAAAATCAAAAAATATTAAAAATTATTATGACACCTACTTAACACATAAGCCGAACACGCACAAATGTGTAGGTCAACAATACAACGTTATTTCGGCGCGAATGGTGAACAACAACTAATGTCTTATAGAAAAATTAAAAACATCGTAAGATTTTAATTTAAATCGATATGTATTACGATAAGATATGTTAAATACGAGTTATTTATAACCATCGAAAATTGACTATATTTGGACTGTATAAATGAGAAATTAAAAAAAAAAAAAGCGGGCAAGTGGGTACCGTTCTGCTGTACATTAGGGTGTGGGGTTGACCTCGGACTAGGGTAGGTTAAATTTGAATGCAATGATATGTATCATTGTATACGAAAAACGATTCTGAACGAAGATGATTTGTCAGTCTAGAATATATTATATTTAAATATTGTCATATATTTTATTTTGAAACAAATATTTTATTTTTCAATTATGACGCATTTGCATTTGGCAAGGTTAATCAATTTTTCCAAAAACATTGCATGTAGGTAGTTATCATAATTCACATAGATAATATCTATGATAATTCATAATACCTTATATTATCATAGATATACCTGGTATACCATATAATCACATATAATATTGTACACAGCCAAGGTTTATAGATTATAATCTATAAGCCTTGCACAGCTGCTGCAGCTGCTGGTATAGATAATAAACTTTATCAATATCTGTGATATTTTGTGTTTTGTTTACATTCCGTATGTTGACATTGTTGGTTGATAACGGTTTTTAAAATTGTATTTCTATTATGAATTAACCATGTATTAATTGTAATCGTTTTAAATTAATATGATTCTACATCGTGTTGATTCCTTGTGTAACAATTACATATTGACATCAAGACGAGCCATTTCCTAAAGATTTCATTAATGTAAGTTTAATAAGTACCTATCACATTAAATTACTTAATATTTACTTTTAATTATGTATTTTGTTTATTGTTTAGATATTACTAATGGCTGAATTGTATCATCAAATGTGCATATTATTATAGAGTGTAACCAAGCTCAGCTGGTGTTATACTCAGTTAACTGTAGTACAAATTATTATTTGCCTCTCAACTGGTAGACTTTAGTAAGAGGTATTGCAAATAAATTTGACTAGATTACTATGGACTATTTACAATATTAATAATTCAAATTAAATCATTAAATAAAGAATTTTTTTTAATATTTTATTATATTTCATAAAATTAACAGTGGATTAATACATTTGTTTAATTTTAAGGTCAATAGATACAGAATTGTATAAAAGTTTCGTATCATACAGTACATTGTGTAATGATAAATTCTTTATAAGATTCATAGTTCTTAGTACATCAACAATATCAACTAATAAAAATGTTTGCATTGTTAAACCGAAAGAAAGCCATTGAAAGATTCATGTACTTTCAACTGTTAAATTGATTAAATATTTTGAATCTGTAAACAATAACAAATTTAATGTAATAAATTAGTATAAGCATATATAATAAGTGGCTTTTTAAATATTTACTTTTTACCTTTAATGTATTATATGTATTATAATATATTCAATAAATTGTTAGTATTCGAGTTGTATCATAGTTAAATGTACAATGTAAAATAATATGAAGTATTATGAATAAATAAATTTAAATAAAATCTGATTATTTATTTTTAGTCACTGTATATTATAATTATTTACTTGGCACAAAATTACAAAATATCATGTCCTAAACAATTTAAATTATGTATGGAAAATAACATCTTATTATACAGGCTTAAGTCATCTAAATACTTAACTGTGGAAGATAGGATTTGCTGTAGAACTGATATTCTATAAGTTATTAAAATATGTTATGATCCTAGGCGAATACATAATAAATGTTGATAATCTTAAGACCGCACAATTAAAATTGTAGTTTGTATTTGGAGGATTGAATACAAACATACATAGTATAAGGTATTAAGGTCAGAAGTGAGGATAATAATATATAGTTCAATATTATTTAGATAAATATAAAATCTAGGTTTCTGCTTATGTTAAAAAATAACAATTATTATAAGGTTAGTGCCCTCACACTTTTTATCCAGGCTTGGGACTGGCAACTTATACATATTATTATGTACCTAAGTGAATAGTTGGCGGTTTACACGTTTTTTTTTTTAATCCAATAACAGTCAGATTGTATACAGGTTAAGTTTATAATTTATTTTTAGCTGTGTTATGTTTTTTTACCAATTGGAGAATATTTTTACAATCTTTTTAGAATGATAACATATACATCCTTGCTGTTGTTTGACCATCTTTTTTCTGCAACTGTTGTGTCATTAGCGCAAACCCAATTGGAAGTTCCTTGTCTCAGGTATGCAATGTAAGGCCAGAGCTCGTGTTTTCTCCCATATGTAATATTGCAGCTTGAGTTTTGTATTGTGCTCCAGCAATTTCCAAAATAGAGGTGGGTACGCCACTAAGTTTTAGCTCTGTTATCTTTTTGGGAAAAAATTGACCATTTACAAATGTTGGAATAAATAGTTTTAGTTGAATTACTATATACTCATTTGCCTCTATTATCTGATGTTTATCTTCAGAACCTCCGATGTTATTACAATTATTGCATTTGTAATCATCTAATGTATTCCAAACATTTTGATTTGTTGAAAATAATGTTTGCAAAGTTTGTGATCTGTGCTGTGGAATCTCAAAATGTAGAATCAAACTTGTAGGTGCATAGTTGGCCGTTGTATGATTACAAGTATTGCAACGAATAGTATACAATTCTTGAAATCCAAATAAAGATTCAAATATAGGTCTACTACGGTCCATAAGTGCTTCTAAAAATTCTATACAATCTTGTTGCTGTTGCAGAGTATATAATATTGTCTCGTTGTCCAAATATTCTCTGATTGTTCGAGTATCACATGACCCACTGTTACTTGTATATTCGTGTAAGCTATGTTGAAGTGTTGGTCCGAGTTGATTATTGCGAATTTCATTTACAAGAGATTGGCAATTAAAAAGAACCTGTATGACAGAATTAGCATAAAATGATACACCATCAATGTTAGTAAAGCCACAAAATATACTACTTGATGTTATGTCAACTTTATTCTTAATACTTGATATTTTTATTGTTTTTGGATTTTTTGACACAGTTGCATTATCACTTATTGTTTCTAATAATGAATCTAACCTTATGTTGCAATTTTCTGGAACTTTGAGAGTATTACTATTGACCTGAATAAATTGAATATCATTAATTACGGTATTATAATCAACTATTTTGGTTGATTTAGTTTTAGTTTCTGGAACCAAAATAGTGTCACTATCAACCTGTATAAACTCAATATCGTCCAACTTATTATTATTATTCAGGACCTTAGTTGATTTAATCAATTTTTTAGATTTCTCTACAGGAAATCCATCGATTGCAGGAACGTTTGGTTTAATAAAATTGTTTTTGACTTCTTCTTGTACAATTTGGTCATCAACAGTCTCAGAATATTTTTCTATTTCCTTGAAAGTATCTATGTCCATAACCAGAACAGGTCTGTGATCACTTATAAGGGACTCGTACACCAAAGCTGCAATGTCAACATTTGTAATGACATTGTCGATGGTTGTTCCGTGATCTGTAGTAATACCGTCAACCAATATTTTGTAATTGAAATGTTTTAATATTTGAACTAGTTGTTTTGGCGGTTTGTTGAAGTTTACATTGAAATCACCAATAAAGATAACATTGTTTTTGGTGGAAGCTACCGTTTCAATGAAATCACAAAGCTTCTGTACAGGAAAATTTGGCGATGAATATATCCCAATATAGGTAATATTTTCCATGATGACTTCAATTGCTTCTAAGTGTGTGTTTTTCTTTTGATCTTGAAGCAATGTTGTGCTGCAGATTATTTCTTTATGATTAATGGATTCTCCAACAAAACAAATTGAACCACTTTTACCATTTGCATGTATACTGTCTATTCTACAGCATTCAGTATGGTTCTTAATGGTATATGTGTCAGATGATTTTGAACCAATTTCTTGGAAGAACATTATTTTAGATTGTAAAAGAACGATATCCGCATTAATGTGAGCTTCATATTTTTTTAAAGACCTTATATTTTGTGACATGCAGGAGAGTGGCATGTTGTGTGTCATAATTCTAGAAAAGCATGGAAAAAGAGCACAACTTGGTGTCCTGAGTCTGCACATTTCATGTTATCATAATGTTTTCAGAAGGTTTTGGTGGCTTTGCAGGAAAGTAATCTATACGCAAACCTTGAGCAGAAGTTGCTCGACTACATCCTACATATAACATATTGCACTTCAAGAATTTTTGGGGTATATGAAATGCTACAGATTGATATGTGGCACCTTGACTTTTGTGTACCGTCAATGCCAAAGCTTCCACTAAAGGCAATTGCATTCTAGTTACTTTATGGTATTCTACATTACCGAGTTGAAATTCTAATTTTCTAATTTCAATTGGTGTCCACTTGCACATATCATCTGTGTGTTCACCTTCGGGTTTTAGTTTATTTTTTATCTTCTGTCTGGTTAGTGACCTCACATCTGGCTCATCAAACTTGATCCAAACTCTTTTTGCAACTTCTTTATCTCCTGCAGTCTGTCCTTTGTTTATTTGCATGAGTTCTCCGATTACACCGTTCACTATGCCGTCTTCGTTGAAATGTTTGCTATCACCATGTATTTAGCTGTTTCTTTTAAAACTAACCTTAAAGCTAAACCCATAGTCTTTTGTCGTGGCAGTTTCTTGGCAGATTCAATATCTGATCGTTTTGCAGACGTATCAATGGCTTCGGATATGAAACGAACTTGATTCATAGAGTTAAGCACTCTCCTGTTCATTTCGTCGACTTCGTTATTAGTAGCCCAAAGATGCATTACTTGTGGTTAAAAAGTAATGTCTAGGTGGGTTATAAGATTTTGAAAATATTTTACATCAGCTTCCTCCAACTGTCCTCTGGCCAACTTTGTTAACATCATTGCAAATTGTTTGTCATCTTTTTGGCGCATTATTTCAGTCAACTCATAAAACTTGAATGTTTCCCAAATAGATTTAATCGATAACATTTCTACAGCACTTGGAAATTTAGACAATATTTCCTCAAAACTATCGTACAATGGTGTTGCTAATACCGGTGCTAATTGAAAGAAATCGCCAAACACTATTACATTTATGTCCTATTTTTTTCAGTTGTTCTTTAACCGATAAATCAGTAGAAGACTTAAGATTTTCAACAATGTCTCTCATTAGTTTTGATATTCCACGTTGGCTTTTTCCAATATACTCGATTACATATCTAACACAAGAATAAAGTCCAATATGAACTGTATATCCATGTTAGATTGCCATAACGGAAATAATTTTTCATTGAATCCAGAAACCATTCGTTGTTTTATTGTACTTTTTAGAAAAACTGTTGGCCGTCTGATAACAGTTCGAATAATGGATTTATATTCATTAACATATTTAATTGACAATTTTTGTAAAATGTCTTCTAATGATGGATCTGAAGATGAATCACTGTCCTTGAAGTCCCTGAGGTATTGCAGAAGTTTTTCATATTGTAATGTACGAATTTTTCTTGTGATCGGATTACTTATGTCTTCTGTTAGCGGAGTCAATATACAGGTTTCATTCATTGGCGGATATGGTATGTTGAAGCGACACTTTTTCATTTGTTTGTCTTTGTCAGTTCTATAACAAGTGTGTGTATGGCTATGAGTATTTTTATGCAAATACTCATGGGCCGGACTGCCATCGTCTACCATACACGTAATGTATTTGTTGATAAGTGTTACACATGCACCAAAAGTTTCTGGTTTGGCTGGATCGAAAACAGGTGCATTGTCTAACCACAATAGCATGTGTACATGTGGACTGCCCCTATGTTGATATTCGACACGATAAAAGAAATGTTTCACACTGTGCTCTTTGAAAATAACATTTTTGGACTTGATCAATTTAAAAAGTGCTCTAAACCTATGATCAAAATAAGTAGCACAAACAACTGGGTCTTGTCGAATTAAATCTGATTTTTGTGCATAAGTTAGGACAGTATCATCAGACAAAGTTTATACAAAATCTTTAACAGATCAGTCCAAGTTGATTAACTAGGGCTAAATGTTAAGAATAATGTCGGTTGACCTTCTTGACGCACCATGGCAAAAACATTTTTTCTCATCGCTGCAAGATATGAAGGTGAATTTTGTACGTTGTGTAACATTCGGTATCCTTGATCGTTATCTATCATTTTGTTTAGAACAGCTGGATTTGCTACGTCATTCGCAGTTGTGTTTCCTTTTTTGTTTTTTCGTAAAACAATTTGCACATTGCTTGCAATGAGTTTTTGAACTAATACTTTGCATTTAAAAAACAAGTTAAATGAGTCCGATGCAAACCTTCGATCTACATTCAGCAGTTCAGACCTTACTACTTTTGAGTAATTTTTTAAAGGTGATTTATTTGTACGTGGATGCCCACCAAATAAATCAGGAAAAGCTTTTTCCTCTGCATGGTCATTAATAAGAATAGATAACGGTTTTATGCCTTCGCCTGGTGCAAAAGAAACAAAATCACAGTTTTCAATCATCGTGTCCATTGATCCCGGATTGATTGGTTCAATATTTGTGTCTTCATCGTCTGTTTCTTCACTTTCGTAATCTGAGCTGTTTTCCAAACTTTTTGTTGTTTCTGACACATGCGCCAGCAAATCTTTGTCTATTTCAGCACCTTTATATAGAGGTTTTTTAATCAAATCATTCAATGCTGATACTACGCTTTGGCAAAATAGATGTAGTCTTAGTCAGATCTATTGGAACATTGATAACGTTACCTTTAATTTTTAGCTGTCCATCACTGCGAAGACATTTGAATATTTTTATAAACGGTAATCTAAGGGAAACCATTTGCTTTTCTATTTGATTTAATTGCGTAACTGAAGACAGAACACTGTTTAACTCATAACCATTTCCTATGTACAACGGAGGAACTTTGGATTTTTTTATATGTGGAAGACAACTGGAACATATCGTCACAGTATTCTTGGCATCACTTGGAATTGACATCCCCAATCGACTGAAGATATCAGAGTTGCATTTATTGACACTGGATGGGAAACGTAATCTATGACACGAATAACATTTTTCTGATTAACCTTGAGACCTTTTCAAAATATATTCAGATATCAAAACATCTTCCTTCTGCCTAGTTTCGTTTAATTTTTGCCGTTCTCTTTTTTTATAAGATATTGAATTTGGTGCTTTCTTTTTAGTAGATACATTTTAACATAGGCTACTATCTGATGGTAATCTTCGCTTTCTCATGTTGAATTTGATATGTTTTTTTGAAAGCTGGATTTTCCATTCGTTTCAATCTGTTCTTCACACTGGCAACCTTGTTTGCATTTTTTATAACTGGATCTTGCAATCGTATCAACATGCTCTTACGACTGGCGATCTGGTTGGCTTTTTTAACATCTGGATCTTGCAGTCGTTTCAACATGCTCTTACGACTGGCAATCTGGTTTGCTTTTTTAACATCCGGATCTTGCAGTCGTTTCAACATGCTCTTATGGCTGGCGATCTGATTAGCTTTCTTTAAAACTGGGTCTTTCAATCGTTTTATTGTACTTTTTAAATTTAACAATTTTCTTTGATTTGTAGCAACAATATCATCAGACTCACGGCTTAATTGTTTTCTCAATTTATCCTTTTCAAGTTCTTGCAAATGATGAACAATGTTTTCGCGTGATATTTTTATTGCTTCTTTTTTTATTTTGTGTACGTTTACTCGGACGTCCCATTTTATGAAAAAAAAAATATATATATATATAAGACAAAAATAAATAAATAAAAATAAACTTACAGCTAAAAAAAACCTTAATACTAAAAGTTAAAAAAAAAAAAAAACAACAACAACAACAACTGCTACAGTTACTTGTTACAGGTACTTGTACCTGTTTTACAAAATTAGCTGATAATTAAGAGTATATAATATTATAAAATAATTAACTTGAAAATTACTTTAACACAAGTCACAATCACAGAAATCCAATAAATGAATCAAGAAAAAACGAAAATGATCTAAAACAAAATTATAAATGTTACCAAAAAGAAATATATAATAAAAACACCTGAATTTTAGTAGCACCGCTATTATAATATGATAGAGTGTAAGGACACAACCTTAACATATTTGACATTTACAATTAATATAGAAATACATAATAAATTCCTAATTTATTCATTTTCCTTTATTAAATAAAGTAGTTATTTTTTTAAGAGGATACTACCCGTGCATTTGTTGTCTCCGTCATACACACGCCCGACATACCAAAATTTCGTTCACTAGTTTCAATAGTGGACTGTTAATTTTGATATTAGAGTAAATTGACCAATTAAACAATTTTTATATAATAACATTATCTGTGTTTAAGCGTTGGCTTCTATTCTATAGTTTAATTTTCAAGCGGGATATGAGTATTTTTAATTTGTGATATTTCACTGCATACTTGCTAATAGTATGCTTGAAAAAATTGAAAAATCGCCAAAAGCACAGATCATGTTCTTACCTAAAAGTTTGATAATAGGTCAATTTAATCTAATATCAAAACTGACAGCACCAGGGCCGGCGCAAGCAATTTCTTATATGTAGGCAAAGATCAAAATTGCCGCCTCTTATTTTATTATAACTTAAATAGAAAAATGTCATATGAAGGAGTATAGAAATTAAAAAAAACATTTTACACTTGTTAATTATTATATAATAAAAAAGAAATTACTAAATTAATATTACATAGATTGTTTGTAAGTTTGTAAGGTATTACAATAGTTATTACAAAATACAATATTTAGTTTAGTTTTTAAAAATGTATTTTTCTTGCTTTTGATGACGCAAAATCTTGAACTAAATCGTCAATGTCAAGATCATTCGCAATTTGATTTTCAATTGAAATTGTTGCCAATCCAACTAAACGATCCTGTGAAATTTGTGATCTTAAATAGTTTTTGACAATTTTTAATTTTGAAAAGCTTCTTTCAGCTGAAGCTGCAGTTACTGGTAATGTTAATAAAATTCTTAGTGCTATGTATACATTAGGAAATAATTCTATTAATTTCTTTTCACACATAAATTGTAAAATTGCTTTTGGATCATTTTCATTTTTCAAATGTCTTTGTAATGTATTTATTTCTTCACAAAGTTCAACAGAATTTATATCAGAATTTAAACCGTCATTTGAAGAAAGTGCTAACTGAAGATCTTTACAGCATTTCATTAAATATTCATAATTATTGACATTAGAAATATTATAAAAAAATGAAAATAATTACTATGGTCTTCAAGTTGTATAAATCGGTCATTTATTGATTGGAGCATATTGTCTAATATTTGATGAAAAAAATTTATTTTGAAATTCTGTTTAGGATCTGTTATAGGAGTATCACGAGATTCGTAATCAAAATGAGTTTTTCTACGTCGATTTCGAAATTGATTTAACGAAAAACTATCTTGTACACCAAGTTCATTTGCTAAGTTACTTGCTTGTTTAAGTATTTTTTCAAAATTGTCATCACTACGATATTTTTCTAAAAATATTTTGGTATTGTTTATCTGAGTGATTGATTCGATAATATTTAATGATATAGATTGTAATAATTTACTAGTGACATTAATTTCGCATAATAAATCATACCAAATTACTAAACTACATAAAAATTTGAAGCTTATTAATTTTTCAGCTATACCTTTAGCTTCAGAACGACTTCGAACGCCAGTTACACTCGTAAGTGAAGTGTCTTCTGATATTTCTTCCAGTGCATCATAAATTTCAGCAGTTTGAAATTTAATTGGTCGAATAGCGTCTATTCTACTAGACCATCGAGTTGCACTTAATGGTTTTACAGTAAGATTTTTAACATATTTACGAAAAACATCCCATCTCTGTGTTGATGCTGAAAAAAATGTATACATTTCTTGTATAATATCAAAAAATGAAACTGCATCTAAACAACAATTTGCTGAATCGTTCAAAACCAAATTTAAAGAATGTGCATTGCATGGCACGTAAAAAGCTCTTGAATTTAGATTTCAAATTCTGGCTTGAACACCATTTTTATATCCACGCATATTAGCCCCATTGTCGTATCCTTGGCCTCTCATGTCATCTAATGAAATATCTAATTCTCTAAGTTTTTGAAGAATAACTTCAGTCATATTTAAGCCAGTAGTATTGTGTAATTCTATAAAACCAATAAAGTGTTCATTTATAGAAACGTGTTCTATTTTACTTGTGGTTTCATTTTCAGTAGTTGAGACGAATCTAACTATTACAGTCATTTGTTCTGTATGATTTATATCTGGTGTACAATCTAAAATGATTGAATAATATTTTACATTTTTTAATGCAGTTATGATGCGAAATCTTATTTTATTCGCCAATAGTTGAATTACTTCATTTTGGATATCTTTTCCTAAGTAATGACAATGAATTTCTTGAGATGATATTCTTCTTATGTGTTCTTTCATTACTGGATCAAATTTACTTAAAAACTCAATAAATTTTAAGAAGTTACCATTATTGGGAGAATTAAGTTTATCTGATTTTCCCCGAAAAGCCAAATTTTGACTGCTAAGTGTTTTTATCAATTCTATAATTCGCCTAAGTATATTTTTCCAATGTTCTGTCTCAATTTTTAAATTAGCTTCATTGATATTATCGATAGTTTTTCCACGTTTACACCTTGTTTCTAATTCTTTCCAATTTTGATATGCCTTTTTATGAGAAGTTGATGTCTCGTGTCTGTTCAATATATTTGATATATTTTTCCAATCATTATTACCATTGGTTGTAAGAGATACTACTCCAATATTAAACAATTTGCAGCAAAAGCAAAACACAGAATCACTTGATTTGGAATAAATTATCCAAGAACGTTTAATACGTTCTCCATTAGGTAAACGTCGAAAATAGTGAAAAGATGAAAATGATCTACCCCTAGTGTTTATAGGAAATGTTTCCATATTTATTTGACAAGGTTCACATTCTATTAAATAAAGTCTTAATTTTTCATCGATAGATGGCCATTTATTAGGGTCATCAAGATCAAGAGACTTAAAATTGGTGTACTTTTCATCATCACTGCAAGATTTTTCATTTTCAGTATTTTCTTCACTTATAGCACTTATAACAATCTCTTCTTTACTTTCATTGTCACGTTCTTTTTTTTTATTGTTAACTTCACCCATGCTTATATCTTCAATATTTTTATTTCCACAATTTTCTTCACTGTCATCAGTATCATAATCATTAATAACATTTTCTTGACTATTTTGTTGAAAAAATTTCAGTTAACTACCTTTTTGTTTAACTAAATCTGACTCCCTTGCTAGTCTTTTCTTTAAGTATTGCGAACCTGACAATCGTTTACGCTTTTTTATTTCATCGGCCATAATGTCTGAATAAATAATAAAATATAATAAAATATATATACATATTTATGAAATGAAAGCTTATTTAAAATATATATATTTTTAATATGATTAGTAAATTATAACAATTTACTAGTATATTACCAGTAGCGGCTCGTGAGTTAATATTCTGGGGAGACTTAAAATTATTTAACATAAACTCCATACAACAGCGAACAAGAAAAACTAATTATATTACAGTATTACATAGTTAATTAACCACTTGTTAATAAAAAGTCTATTATTTGGTCTTTTTGCATTTTTACAATAATTACAAATATAATAAATATCAGATAGAAGTTGTTATGCCTGTAGTAAACGTGTTCTAATTTATTAAATAAATAAAAATACATTTAATTATGAAGAAGACTAAGGACGGCACTATTTCGCTGTAACGGCGACCGTCGCCGTCGACGAAAAAACTAATATAGCATTTCTATTAAAATAACTATTTATAGGTTTTAGACTTTGTGGCTTTCAATTTATATAATAATAAACAAGTTTGTTCCAAATATACTATTGAATCATTTACGCGCTATAGGTACCTACCAATAATATTTAATGATTTAATTTATGATATTTAAATACTAATTTAACAGTAAATTAAAAATATATTATATTTATATTATTTACCTATTATATAATGAAGTGTCTTGATATATGTATATGTCTTGATTTATAAAAAAAATTATATTGCTGAGCTCAATAAACAATGTACCTACACTACACTGAACAGTGAGAGACTACTGAGAGTGAATGAAACACAACAGTCACCAATTGCAAAAAAGCTAATAGAATTATTATCGATTAACTTGTAATGGCACAACATGCTTTGAGACGTTATCGCAATTCAGGGAAAAATTATCTATGTTATTTTTATTGACTATTGTTTTGGAGTTTTATCGATCTACAAAATATGTTTGTATATCGTACTTCAAAATTTCTTGAAATCTAAAATAAACGTGAAAAATAAGATATTTAATTTTTCTTATATGCCGCCTCTATATAGTTATAAATTTTGCCGCCGTAGGCTTGTGCCTACGTCGCCTACGCCTATAACCGGCCCTGAACAGCACACTATTGAAACTAGTGAACGAAATTTTGCTATATCGGGTGTGTGTAAGACGCAGACAACAAATGCATAGGTAGCGTCCTCTTAATAAATAATAAATATATCTAATATTTTAAAAATTAGGTACAATTAAAATATTAAATAATATATCCTACTCATAGTATCTAATAAGTAAAATATGTAAAAAGGAACATAGAAAAATAAACTTTAAAATTAATTATGTTTTGTTTACATTTCTTATGAATAAATCGTTTTTTAAACAAATTAATGTTATTTTACTGCCAAGAAAAGTAATTAGAATATTGATTTAGTTAATGAATAATAAGTTCAATAATATAATTTTTTAATTTATACTTATTTGATTATGATAAAAAATGTGTTAATATTTTTTTCAAGCACGACTTAGTAAGACAAAAAACATAAACTGTTTTTTGTTCTACACACGTTCTTATGTTTTTAATAAAAAACTAGTATCATACTTTAGTATTATGAGTAATTGTTATAAATTCACTTAATTAATATAAGTTCATTACTCTCAAATATATTTATCACTTCGTTAAACGGTATAAAAATATTTTTAATTTAATTATTTTATAGAAAACACATGGATATAAATACATATTATGATATAATATAAGTTTTTAGACAACTATCAATCCCTCTATTTCAGATTTGTGACTTAACCAAGTTTACACTAACCTATTGATATACAAATTTAAGCCACATTCATATGACAATAATATTATCCATTCAATTAATCAGCAAAATTGACTGATCTAAATGTTTAATATAAATAATTATTACAGTAATATTCAATAATCAAATGCTAAATATTTTATGGAATCAAAAAAAAACGTTCAGAATCTAAAATTAAAGAGCTTTATTTATACTTAACTATTATAGGTATTTATTATTGTTTAACACGAAAATCATAATATACGAGTACTTTTTAATTGGTAATCAGTCAAAAAGTCTATGGGAAAAAAGTCCGAACACATGTTTAATGTCGAACAAACAAAAAGTCCGAAAATACAAATTATTCTATTAAATTTTCATTTATAATTGTATAATTTATTATCCATTTTAATCAATTTTAATAGGTATTTTAATATACATGTATTTATCTAGAATCTAGATCTATATAATTTTTGTTCTTTTATATAATAATCGTGGTAATATTGATTATTGCTTGTAGGTACATAATATAATTTTATGGTAGCTAACATGTAGACATACAGCCACATATCATAGAGATAGATATATCTTAGAATTTAGATCATATACGATCTAAGAGATATTTAATATAATATAATATATAGGTAATTAACTATAGTAGATTTCCGTTTTATTTTTTTTAGTTATACGAAATAATAAGAATAAGAAAATAGAAAAAAAAATATTAGTTATAAAGAATATTTTGTATTTTCCGAGTTTTTGTTAGAAACTAAATAATGTGCTAAGGATTTTTGTCCGACTATAAAAACTGAATCCGGACTTTTTGTCAAACTTTTTTTAAAACGGACTTTTCTTCAGCGATTAATTTTAGTTAATTGCTGTATTCATAAAATGTACAATGTAAATACACACTACACAACTTGATAAACGAAAAAAATTATTCTCATACATGAGGAAATTCTTGACATAGGTACTAATATAATATATATATATATATATATACCAATCCGATGATTGCAAAAACGTCATGAGTCAATTATTTAAAACTTTTGGATAATTGATAAAAACTGTATAATATAAATATTTTTGAAAAATAAATTAATTTAAGAAAAAGTACTTATTAAAATATATCATACACCTACTAATAATACTACACCTATAAAGTCGGTTTTTTCACTCAAAAACACATGATATGACTATTATAGTAGGTATATACGTTTTTACTAATATCTCAATTTCAAAAAAAAAAAAAAATATATGACTCGTGACATTTCTAAAAACATCGATTCACAATTTTTTTTACTGAGCATAATATTCAGTTTAGAATTTGAAAATTATTGAAGCATAAACTTATAATAATTTGTATAAATATATAGTTATAAATAATTTATAAAAAAACATAATATGGAAACCAAATTATAATTATAATTTGATTTTTGTGTAGTATTATCAAGCTTTAAATACCAACGCAAACTGATATTTACAATTAAGCAAGCTCCACTACTATAGGCTACAATATTATTAAAGCAGAAGAAGAGGCCCAAACAATGTACAAATAATAATATTAAATAAATTTCATTCAAAATCAAAGTATGGATCTAAAACATGATATATCTTTCGGATCACCTCCCGTAAACATACCACTGCACCTATGTAGTATGTACCAACCTACTAGGTAGATATTAAGATTATAAACTTAAGTGGTTAGTAGTTACTCACCAGAAAAACAATGTATTTATTAGATATATAATTAATGTGTATGAAAACAAGTCCCTTTCACATCGATTGCTAAAAACACAGTAAATCAGAATTTACAGAATTTAAAATAAAATATATAATCGAATAGTTGTTGCCAATAACTATAGGTAGAAAGGAAGGTATAGAAAAAAATGTATTTTGATATTTTGTTGCGCGTGTCAGCAATTACTAAGATAACGATTACAATTTCAAAAGTCCAAAAGAAATGTATTTTGATATTTCGTCGCGAGTGTCGCCAATTACGACGTAGTAGACGAGTAATACGACGGCTGGAATTTCAAAAGGCCAAAACATTAGATATAACAATGAATAGTACCTATCTATGACTTAGACCCACACCGAACAGCATCGGTAGAAAACTGGTAAAATTATACAGCGAGTACAGGCAAAAAATTACGATAGGTAATGATAACTAATTAAAAAAAAAAAAAAAAAATTGTCAAGGATAGGTACCTGAGACATATATCAGTAGAGATAAACTTCTGATTTTGGCACACACGTTAAATTACGAAAATAATTGGACCATTCGAGTTTGACTCAAGACTCAAGACACGTCTTATTCTTCTTTGACAAAATTGACATTCAAATAGCAAAAGTAAGTACAATATTGACGTAACTTTATATTTATATTTTATTTTTTTACTGGATAAGTAATGTTAGTACACAAACAATTAGAATTTCTTTAAATGCATAATATAATTTGCGATGTTTAAAAATGTTTCATAAGATTTGCTGTCGTAAGTAATTCTTGAACAAATTTATATCGGAGTGACGTTTTATGAACCAGTTCAGGATTAAAATTATATTTTTAATTTTTAGTACCTATTATATTGAAGTTATAAAAGAAAAAATAATATAATAGAATTTATTAAAAATAATATTTATAAATCATTATGATTTAAATTCCTAAATAAAATTGGAAAATACAAATGCTTTTAATAATTTCTGTAACTAAATGTGTTTGAAACCCGTCATATACATATACCATAGTATACTTAAATCAGAGGTTCCCACCAACCTATGGTCCGCAAACCATACCTACCTACAAAATTTAAACAAATATTTTAATTTTATATTAATTATGTTGGATCAAGGTAGTCCTTTATACGGTTGTTACCCTGATACTGCTAATATTTTTGGTTAGACAGAGTAAAATTAGGCAAAGGTACTTAATCATAAAAAGAAAATACAATATTTCTATAACAGATATAACATAATATTCGACCTAGTAACATTCATTTGATATAAAATAAATTACTTTCCTACTCAATATAATATTACAAATTTTTTAATTAAATAATAAAAGTTAACACTTACATACAAAGTATATATATATACATCAATTAAATATAATAACAGGAATATAATATCAACGGCTCTCAGACAGAACAGCAGGTCTGCAGTATGGCACCACGTCGCGAACCGCAACTTTAGAATATCCAAAACAAAAAAAAAACAAAACAAATGGCACGGCAACGGTCTCGATAAGAGCAGCGCGAACACACGCGTGTATCTCGACCCACACGAAAACCTGGATTTTCGAAGAGATACAGCGACTAAAGATGCCACGGCAACGGTCTCGATAAGAGCGGCGCGCAAACACGCGTGTATCTCGACCCACACGAAAACCTGGGTTTTCGAAGAGATACAGCGACTAAAGATGCCACGGCAACGATCCCGAGAATAGAAGAGTACACACTCACACGTATCTCGACGACAGGAAAAATGCGCACACGTGCGGTGTCTAGATGCACACGAAAACGTGGGTTTTTCGCAGAAAAATATGGCGCCACGACTGCGCCGTCTAGACCGTAGTTGTCTCTGTTGGTCAGTGATGCCAATGGCAATGCAGTGCCGCGTCATGCTTCAACAAATTATATTAATTTAATATCTTTATTAGTAAAGGAAATACAAGCCCAAAAATCACATTAACGTATTAATTTACGTTTAAACGTAATTTTAATTAACTTTTGATAAAAATAATAATACAATATACATTTTTTTTTAATAATAAAAATTTGTGTTAAATTGTTGATAAATGTAAAACTTTTACTTAATCTTGAACTATTCTAATCTTGAAATATGTAAGCTATAATAAGGAATCATTATAAGGAATTTCACTATATTTTATTTATTCATAACCTAAATTCTAAAATATGTAAAAAATTGATTCTTGGCTATGAGAATAAACAAAGTCTAAAATGTATAGTGGTCTGTGACGTATCGAAAGTTCTCCAAGTAGTTCACAGTGTCAAAAAATTAAACAACTGATTTAAATATATTTCAAAATAGTATAGACATAATAATTTGTATTTTGTACTCCATTCATTAATTTTACTAATTTTAATCTCAAATATTATCCAATAAGATATATCTGTGTGACATTGTCACTGATGTCATGAATGCCTGTACGGGATCCCTTGGCCAACAATTGAATTAACTCACGATAACTACACACTGTTAAGCATTATACACACTTTTTTTTGTATAATATGTAAATAACAACAACGGTCATCTTTTAAAATTATATAGATTACTTTTTTCTGTATTTTCTACATATTTCTTTTGGTATTATAAATATTATTCACATATCAAACAATCATTAAGTTATTATTTAAATGTTTTTATTTTAATAAATACCCATCAATGTTTCTTTCTATACAGCCATTTTTTTATGTACTGAAATACAATTGTACAATAATGAAATAATGAAACTACAAAATATAAAATATCAACGCCCCAATGCACATTTAATTTATTATTAATTTTTAATATGAATAATTTAAAAATTATTGATGTAATTTTCATGAAATTAAATAAATTTTATAATAAACATAAATTAAATAAGCATTATTTAGGTAGTTTTATTTAAATGTATGTATTATCTCATCAAGATGATTAGATTAAAAATATATTTATTATCTTATGTAGATACCTAATTATTTGATTATCTATGCCTAACCCCGTCAATAAATCCTAATTATTTTCTTTTTATGATCTCAACTCTATTCATATTATGCTAAACACAATACCATCATTCAACATTTTGGTCCTTAAATGATTTATAATTTATTAACAATATAAACTCTAAAATAATATATTAAATATAATTTTTATTAATTAATTATATTAATTATATGTTATAGTCAAACTAGGCATTTTACTAAATGACAAATAATCAAATAAGTTCATTTTTTATTCAATTTCACTACCAGTATAGACATTTAGTTAAATGATTTTAAAAAATTAAAAAATATAACGATATTTTCTATTAATTATTAAGTACTAATTAATTTATATATTATATAAAAAAAAAACCATTAGTGATGATAGTGAAATTATATAAAAATGTAATTTAATAAAATGCCTGATTTAACTATATGCCTATCACATATACACTATTCATAAAACTATAGTAAATACAAAATATTATCTAATTCTGTTGTTAGGTTAGACAATGAAATGAAGGTAGAGGAGGAGGAGGAGGACCGTGAACTGATTAGTTTTGAATAAAAAAAAAAAATAAATAAATAAATCGTTTTAGTTTTTTTTTTACATTCTACCTATCTACCTACATTCATCATGGATTATTAAAAAAAAAAAAATTCTACTTATAAAAATTACAAAATGTTATAGTACCTGTTCTAATAATACGTTGACTAGTTGGTTGTGAATGAGTTGCTGGTTAAGCAGGCAGATATGTTAGCCAGCATAACGTATGCAGACATGCACCAATAAGTAAGTACACTTTTTTAAATCTGCTTCCTCAGGGTTATAGGACCTAAAAATGTAGGTGAATTATATTAATTAGTAAGTCAAAGACAAATGTGTCAAAAATTGTAACTCTCAATGTATACCAATAAAGTTCTAACCGAAAAGAGTATAACATTGTTAATAATACTTACGTATACATTGTGCTATTTTAATTATTGCATTGAAATGTCTAGTCCATAGTAAAGTTGCCCATAATCACATCGGTTGGAGTTGGAAATTTATAATTTATTGCCCAAAATATATTTTATTTTGACAAAACAATTTCAATGAAAAAAAAATAATAATAATAAAATAAAAAAATCACACATGCAGGCTACAATTAATATTCCATTCATAACCAGATTACCAGAAACCACTATTAAACAAATTTAAATTTAAAAAGTAAACATACCTTGACGAAATGAGAGGTATTATAGATTATTACATTAAATATAATATAATATTATAAGTCTATACCATTACAATTAACTAAATATTTTGATTTTTGATAATCACAATGTAGGTACACTATAAAAATAATTTGAGCATAGCGACTGTTAGTGAAATATTCAAATATCACGTACCTACCTATAATGTATAAACTATAAATGTATAATAATATAACATTATTTTCGAAAATTTTAAATTACATATTGGTACCACTGTATAGATTATAATGTTCAAACCATGAAGATAAGAGATAAGGAGACCAAACTACTATGAACCGCCCGTTTATAAAGTGGCCCGACAAAAGTCGCACGGTTATTCTGCCACCAGGAGCGCGTCGTTCGATTAGAGGGCTACATTTTACAATTATAGCATGTAGACATGTAGTATTATTATACTATATAATATAATAGGAATTATGTATGTTTTTCGAATTAAACATGATTTATTATTCCTTGCAAATAATTTATTACTTTATGATTTAGATCAGATCTAAAACATATGTACAGAATTAGGTGGATATTGGTTAAAATTGGTTCAATAATAAAAAACAAATATATTATTATAATTAGCTATTAAACACATGGACATAGATGATTTCCATATGATTATTTATTATTGAATTCATCAAAATATTAAATTTATAAATAGACAATGTATACAATGATAAGGTTTCAAATAATTTGTATTTTTTATTTTTTTTACCTAAACATTAAAAATGGTTAAGTGCTGTTTTGTACCAGGGTGTAATACTGGTTATGCTTTAGATGTCAAACAACAAAAATCAATTGGATTAAAAAATAAAAGTTTATTTAAAGCACCCAAAGTAAAAAAAAAAAACAAAATATCTTAACCTTATTTATGAATTATAATTTTCTTATTTAATTATTTGTTACAAATGTTATTTAGAATACAGAGATTTTAGCATAATGGCATAGAGCCATACCATTTTTCATTAAACTCGTAGTCATTATAGAATATTTTGAATTTTAAACTTTCATAAATATTTCGCAAATATTCATAATTTTGACGAAAATTCGTCAAAATTTGAACTTCAAATGCTAATAAAAAAAAAATTGTGCCTATGTATTCTTACAATTTTTTAATCACTATAAGAATAACTTATGAGGAACTTTGTATTACATTTTCAAGTATTTTTATAGGGCCAAAAAAATTTTATCGACACTTCAAAAATATTTTTTTAGAAAAATTGAAAATTTCAGTTGTCTATAAATAGCTCAAAAAAATTCAAAATATTTTAAAAATTAAATCACGTAAAGAAAACGCGAATCTTAATAATTGGTAAAATTTTCAAGTATCTACGACTTATACTTTTTGAATAATAACAAATATTTAAAATCGTTTGGGATAAATCGTTATCGTTACGCTATTTCGTAAAAATTTAAAATTCAAACGCACATAAAATTTTTCCTATAATGATGTTATGAGTTTTCTTTACAGCTACTTGAAGGAAAACTTATGGAAAACTTAGTGTTATAATTTTAATCCTTAGTTATGAACACAAAAAATTTTATGATTTTTCAACTTCAAAATTACTTGCAAATTTTCTCGTTTTCGACAGATTTCGTAAAAATTTGAACTATAAACGCTTATAAAATAAAATTGTGACAAACGATTTTTAATTTTTTTTAGCTACAATAAAAACAACTCATAAGGAACCTTGTATTAAATTTTGAAAACTTTTTGGTCATCCAAAAATTTTTTATCGACACTAAAAAAAATTTCTCAAAAAAATCGAAAATTTCAGTGGTCTATAAATAACTCAAAAAAAGTCAAAATTGTTTGAAAATTTAACTATATACAGATACCACTGACATTAACATTTGGTGAAAATTTCAAGGATTTTCAGTGATTAGTTTTTGAATTACAACCATAAAAAAAAATCGATTTGGTCGAAAACTGGTTTTGTGTAAAAATTGCCGTTTTCCCGTCATTTTTTTTTTGGTTTTCTCGATTTTTTTGAAAACTGCAGGAAAATGTTAACTTTTTACCTCTATAATGCACCAAGGATATTCACTTTTACATCGGAAACCACCCCCATAGTTTGAAATTGGAGCATTATTTCGACTAGTGATGCTGTACACAGACACAAAAAAAAAAAAAAAAAAACACACACATCATTGTAAAATCAATACATTCATCACTTCGTTCAGAATCTAAAATATGTACTAAATTATAAATAGAAAATTTTGGAATTATTCTGATTGGTTATCGGTAACATACTCAATCGTGTTGTGTAGGAACGAAACCCGTATCATATTTCATAAAAATAATACAATATTTTAAATCTAACTTACACATTTGTGTAGGTTAGTAAACAATAAGAACTAAAATAAAACTTAGGCTCGGTATTTAATTAGTATACACATAAGTGTAGAATAGGTGAAAATTGCTACGATGGTAATTTGTTAGCTCGGGCTGAAAGGGTTATAAACATTCAAAAGAAAAAAAATATCAAAGTTTTACACTTGGAAAGGTTAGTGGAAACTAGGTGGTGTTATTGGTATTCGTCTTTGCAAAAAGTTAGTAAAAGATATGTAGAAATTAGAGAGTGCTTAGTTTTATTGACAGAAGAAAGCGATCAATCTGCAAGAGCTCGAGGAATACTCGAAGAAATGTCATCATTCAAATTTCTTATTATTTTGCGTATTATGAAAAAAATTCTGAAATGTATAAATTGTGTATTTGTTGAACTACAATGTGTATCAATATTATTACCTCCAGCAATTAATTAGGTAAATTCGACAAAAAATGATCTCAATAACCTAAAAAATGATGAAATTTTTAATCAAATATTTGAAAAATGCAAAAAGTGTGCTTCCAAATATGATTTCACAATAAATGAAGATAAATTAATAAATGTTAAAACAAAAAGAAACATAGCATTCAATAAAAATCTTAATGACTATCTAATGGACTCAACACTTGGCAAATCACATGGACCTATATCTGTGAATAATGTTAAAACTGAAATATTTTTTCCAGTTTTAGACAGGTATGTATTAATTTTTTATTTGAATATTTTTGTAGCTTCTATATTACTTTTGAAAATAATTTGCACTGTGGCTGCTTAATATGCTCTTTGTTAATATTTTTACTTAACATATAATTAAACCATAGTTCTACTTTTTAGGTTTGTTGCACAACTTGAAACTCGCTTTTCAGAAAAGAACCAAAACTTATTTAAGTTCTTTGAAATATTTAACTATTCTAGTGTTAATTGTTTCAACTCAAAATGTCCATTCTTGTCAACTTTTGCTGAACACTACAAATATTTTGGAATTGATTTGTCAAAAATTTCATCAGAATTTTTATCAGCAAAATCATTACTCATACAAAATAAAATGCTGAATCCTGATTTTGATTTGATAGTCGATACACTTAAAAAAATTCCCATAGCATTTTCGGAAACTTTAAAAATTTTACATTTGATCAAAGCACTTCCAGTCACTACTGCTTCAAATGAAAGATTCTTCTCCTCTTTAAAAAGAATTAAATCTTATTTAAGAACCACAACAGGGGATGAAAGATTAAGTGATCTGATAGTAATAGAAGTTCAGAAACATGAAGCAAGTCAAATAGACTTAGAAAAGGCTGTTGACAAATTTGCTAAAATGAAGAATAGGAGATTCCCACTAATTTAACCTTTTTTTTGTAGATTTCAGCTTTGCTTATTTGTTAGTTATTGTACAGCTTAATAATTATGAATTACTTATTATGTACTAAATATATTTGCTTAAATATAATTACTATTGTCTATTAAATTATTATTTATTATAGTTTTTGGTACTAAATAAATTTAAAAATCCAACATAAAATATTAAACTTTAATTTTATACTCAAAGTAGCCTGTTGCGAAAATCTATTTGGCCTGTCTTAAAAATGTTGGCACCCCTATTTAAAACCTGAAACGGCGCCCTTGATTTATTGTATTGTATTATTTGTTATTTTTACACTTTTTCATTAATAACCTATTTGTTACAACACAAACATTTTTTCAATTTAAATCATTTTTAATAATGATAATTTAATTGTATATTTTTCACGCCTATTCAATTTTAATGAGTAAGTACCTTATTTCAGTTTCAAATTACATTAATGGTTTGCTTTATGTCCTAGAATTTATTTAACTTGACAGTTGACATATCTTATAGTAAGTAACAGGGATTTTCTAAATTTTAGATGTTAACATATTTACATAACAAAATCATCAAAGGTGTTTATATTATAATTCTAAATACTTTGAGAAAAGAGTCACAAATATAGGTAGGTATAGATGTAGTATAAAATGTAGTATGTAATAACTAAAATTTTCCAATTTGCCAAGGAGGTTTTCATTAAATACGTCTATGATTGTCTGTGAAGAGTTAACTTATTATTTTAAAATAGCATATTATTTTATCGTATAAAGATATCCCATATTTATTTTTTGTATATAACTGGTCAAACTGTTTAATGAACTGGCCCTACTGCGGACCGGCAGTGACTGACTCGAGCCTACGTCCTATGCATAGACCTATAAAGAATGGACCGCGCATATCATATCCCAGTAGTGTATTTTGTTGAACCAGAGATACGTGCGAGAGAGACAGACTATGTTATAATTTCCAAAGACATTATAAGCAAAATATTTTGTAGTCCTGGGATATTTATACATATATTTTTTCAATGATAACGACAACCAACGAATGATAAGATTTTAAAAACATTCCCAGCGTCAGCATTTTGTTTATTTGGTTAATAACTTAATGTTTTGTTTTATAAAGTTAAAATGGTTTTTATGTGCTCTGTGAGAAGCTGCAAGACTAAACAAATTAGTATTTCGAACTATTTCTGTTGCTCCGAACGATGTCATTTGAAAGCATGAATTGAATCTTCGAATTGACTTCAGGAACTCGTTAGAATCTGGATCCGTGCCGATGAATAAGCCGATCAATGGTTCAGGTGGTGTTTCAATTTCAGGTAGTTGCACTTTTCCTGATGCGCAACACATCCCAGCTGGCTCATTTTTGAATTTCAGAGCATGACAATGCTGACATTCCTTGTCCATAGCACTAATTATCACTTTTGAATGAGCATAATATTCAATATCGGGCTCATACTGGAATGCTAGACGCGGGAATGAATCAGATATAAATGCTCGATGTACCTGTTGTCGTTGTTGGTAATTTGTTCTTCGTCTTTTGACTGTGAAGCGGCGTGATTGTCGTTGTTCTAATCTTCTGACTTCATTGCGTTCAGTTCGTGTATCTTCTGGCTCTTCTTGATGCAATTGCACCATTCTGACACGTGCATCAGTATTTTGTTGCTGGATTTGTTCTTCTGTTCTTTCGGATCTGTTATTTCGCAAGTTTTGAGCTTTACTTGTACTGCGGCTCAAATCAGCCCATTTGCGTTTTCTTGGAATTGCTCACTGTACAAAATATCTAATATATAAAATTCTCGTGTCACAGTTTTCGTTGCCATACATATTTTTTATGCATCAAGTGTAGTAAACGTTGACAATTGTACATAATGTATGTTTTGTACGATGAACAATGCCAATAAAACGCAAAGGAGCTGATTAAAAGGAAAAATTGAGGATTGTAAGTATTTTTGTATGTTGTATCTATTATTTATTTATTTTTTTTTTATATATATAACCAATACCTTAGCAACCATTTATAAACAATTATTTCTACCGTAAATTATCAAAATCCCTGTTTGAGCACTTCTATTATTTTTTTCTGGACAACCCTTATTACTTAGGGGTATGAAAAATAGATGTTAGCCGATTATCATACCTACTGAATATGAACAAAAAATTTCATCAAAATCGGTCAAGCCATTTCGGAGGAGTATGGCAACGAAAACTGTGACACGAGAATTTTATATATTAGATAATATAGTGTTGTCTTCATGTTTGCTGTTTATCGACTTTCGTAATCGCTGCCGTTATCGATAAAATATAATGACAATAAATGTATGAATATAAATATAGAGCATACACGTCGCACAATAATGTTTTATTCGACCGCAATTAGTAGAACACGAGATTACACGATAACGGATTTCGGGTATTTTAAAAGTAAGTTGTTTATAATCATAGTTCATACACAACGATTGTAGCTCACAGTGAGACGTTAGTTATAGTGTTATACAAACACGCCGTTAGAAATAACATCAAAATGGACATTCGAAAGTTTTTCAAAAAACCACGGCTAGAAAATGATGAGATAGTAAGTACATGATATTTATATCTGATTCATTCCCACGTCTAGCATTCCAGTATGAGCCCGATATTGAATATTATGCTCATTCAAAAGTGATAATTAGTGCTATGGACAAGGAATGTCCGCATTGTCATGCTCTGAAATTCAAAAATGAGCCAGCTGGGATGTGTTGCGCATCAGGAAAAGTGCAACTACCTGAAATTGAAACATCACCTGAACCATTGATCGGCTTATTCATCGGCACGGATCCAGATTCTAACGAGTTCCTGAAGTCAATTCGAAGATTCAATTCATGCTTTCAAATGACATCGTTCGGAGCAACAGAAATAGTTCGAAATACTAATGCAAATGGTCAACAATTCAATTCTACATTCAAAATCAGAGGCCAAGTTTATCATAAAATGGGCTCACTGCTACCAATGCCAAACGAACCACATAAATTCTTACAAATATACTTTATGAGCGGCGATGATTCCGGAAGCGCACTTGCCAATCGCGTGAATGCACGTTGTTATTATAATAACCTTGATTCATTTTATGCCAGGCGCATCGTCGGCGAGCTAGATGCTCTTTTGAACGAGCACAACGAGTTGTTGAAAATATCCAAATCACATATGCACCAATTACAAAGCGATAATCACGCTATCGTCATTAATCCTGATAAAACACCAGCTGGAGAGCATTTTCGTAGATTGCACCCGTTGTTGATGATGTTGCTGGAATCATGGTTGGCGATTATACAGCTGCACGAGAAATTGTGATTCGTAGAAGAAATAATAACTTTCAGTTCAATGCTGACACACATCGTTCATATGACGCTCTCCAATATCCGCTAATATTCTGGAAGGGACAAGACGGATATTGCATAAACATAAAACAACGAGATCCCGTATCAGGTACTTCATTGATTATTAATTTGATCATTAATCATTTAACAAAACAATTAAATTATTGAACGTAATAAATTTAAATTAATTTTTATGAACAAATATTACAGGAGTTGAAACAAACAAGAACGTTAGCTCAAAAGGATTCTTATGCGTACCGATTAATGATTAGACGTGGCCTGGACAACGTCATTTTACGATGTCGTGAGCTTTTTCAACAATTCATGGTCGACATGTACGCGAAGATTGAGAGCGAACGACTACGATACTTACGATATAATCAACAAAAGCTGCGCGCGGAAGAGTACATTCATTTGCGAGACGCTATCAACAACAACGCCGACGTCGCCGAAATTGGTAACCATGTCATTTTACCATCATCGTACGTAGGCAGTCCACGTCATTTGCAAGAATATATACAGGATGCTCTGACTTACATGCGCGAATATGGACGACCATGTTTATTTTTCACGTTCACATGTAATCCAAAATGGCCAGAGATTACATCTTTGCTACTGCCTGGCCAAAATGCAATACATCGCCATGACATTACAGCACGTGTGTTCAGACAAAAGTTGAAGTCTTTAATAAGTTTCATTACTAAATCACATGTATTTCCTTCAGTAATAGTGTTGCAGATTCCATTGAATATTGTATGAATGATTTGAAACTATCAGAGTTTCAAGGAGCAGAAGCAACAATTAAATTTTGCCGTTTAATAAACAATATATTTGATGTACTGAATACTAGAAATTTTTTAAGTAAAAACACTTACAACAAACCTATTAATGAAAAAAATAAACAATCAATTAAACAATTCATGAATGAAGGAATAATGTACATCGAAAAATTAGAATGTCTAGAAATAAGGTCAAATAATGAAGTAACGATAAAATTAATATTACAATCAAATAGAAGGACAGGATTTGAAGGATTAATATTATACCTTAAATCTTTAACACATTTAACTTACGATATTATTAATGGAGGTAAATTTAAGCTACAAGTTCAGCCAAGACCATTTGGAGATGTTATTTTCTGCTATAAGAGCTTAAGGAGGCTTCAATAATAATCCGACTGTGACACAGTTTGAAGCTGCATATAAAGCACTTCTAGTCAACGCTGAAATTAAATCGAACACAAGTGCTAATTGTCTTGCACGAGATAATACATGTATATTAAAAATATCTAGTTTAAAAAAAAAGTCACCAACCGAAGGCCAAGATGTGGTACTTGATTTATTATGTGCAGCTGGGAGTTAACATATTTTAGAAGATGAAGATGAACTATTAACAGTATACCAAAATTCCAATTATATTAAAGATGTAGAGGATATATCGCTGGATTTGTGGTGAGATCCATTTTAAAACGTATTCAGTTTAAAGTTTGTGCTAAAGAAATAAAATCACATGAAACAAATTCACTATAAATGAATAAAAAAAATAGAGGTGGTTTTACAATGGCCAATGCTGATGTAGTTAGTATATGGCAGGTTGCAGAACGTACAGTCAGAGAATATTCCATAAATTCTAACCACACAAGTATTGACAAATATTTTTTTAATTTAACAAATCACTTTATGGATCAAGAACCACTCAATTACCATTTGATACAGATGATTAGGTTAATACATAAAACATTTATATATTAACACAACTTCAAATAAAATAGATAAAAGAGTAAGAAGGTTATTTACAAAACTAATCCACTTCAACACCAGTGAAAAAATCTACCGCAAGGAAACACTTAGTTTTAAAATATTATTGTAGTGAGATTTATTTTTAAACAATTGTCACCAATGTAAAATAAATTTGTTACACTTATTATTTATTTGTTATTTGTTATTAAACTAAATAATATATTAACTAAGTTTATAAAACTTTAATTTTTTAAATAAAACTATTATTAATAACTAAAGAATAAAGTACCATTTTTACTTACTTGTGTGAATGTACACCGCATAAATGCATAATATAATAATTATAGTAGTAGTAGGTTACTTCAATGATTACAGACATACTAGAATACTAGATTAAAATATAATACTGCCCAAAACGGCCAAAACAATATAGGTATACAGAAATAGAACGACTTCATTAGTTCAATAATAATATTATGTAATAATATGGCACAAAAATAAAATATTTCAAAGACTATTTAAAATATTTTTGCTTATATCGTCTTTGGTATTTCTAACATAGCGCTTTCTCTCTCGCACATCTCTTTGATTCACGTATCTTTCTCTATGCGTGGTCCATTTTTTATAGGTATATGGTCCTATGCTGCCTGTATACATTTTAATCAGTGTCCATTCTGATTGTTCTATTCTGTGATATTATATTCGAGTCATCACGCAGAAGAACTAATATTATCAAATTATTGTACATGTACCATATTACCGTACTCATATATTCAACAGTTATCAGATAACGCTATCTATCCCTGTTGTAGAAATGTTATCACATATTACCGGTATATCACCACTTATATTTGAAAAATTATAGTATAATAAGCATATTGTAGAGTAACAATATAGTCTGTCGCCTCGAAAGTATTAAATAATCAAATTTGTAAAGAATGTATTGATAGTAGACACATTAGCCCCGATATACATTAACGCTGTGTCCTAGCCTATATTTAGTACTTTCAAATAAATGTCTACAAATTCGCATCATCTGCTTAATGTATTCACTTATAGCTCTGATTATATTCTGATAGTTTCCTATCATTAGGATATTTATTCAATTAACAAATAGTCTAAGGATGCCACAGACTCTTAATAATGTTTTTATAGTATATACTATTATACCATTATTTCTATTGTATACATGTCCTTATATATCACTGAGTGGAGTCATGGTGAAAAACGTAAAATACAATCACATCTTTAGGAGTAATATAAATCATATGTATTGTATATATTTTATATATATTGTATATGATATTCATAATTTTATGTAATTAAGGTATCATTTTTATATAATGTATACATAGTAGGGGAAAAATATATGATATATTTACAATTTTATGTGATGAAGATACCATTTTTTAAGGCAAATAATTTATACAATGTACATTGTTGTGGATTAAAATCCATATGAAAAATACAACATGGTAGTGTTTTTCCGTTCAATTGACAAGCCATGAACAATCTAAGTTTTTCAAGTTGAAGACTGTAGCGTGTGGCATAAACTTTTAGATAATTTGTTGTTTCTGTAAACCTTTAACGTAAATTCTATCGAATTTTAATGACTGAAATAGTTTCTGTATTTATCCATACTCGACATCGCCGTATTCCAATGATAATCCATGCTGCAGCATGTAAATAAATGCAGCAATAATACGTCAAGACGTACACCGATTGTAAAGAAACTCACCAAAAGCAATCAATCATTTCTACGCTCTTTAAAAGTTCTATAATCATGGATGAAATGTATTTGGACGTAGCTGGCGGATATGAAGAAGATTGCAAAATAACTCAAATGCAGTACCACTCTTTTCTTCTGTATTCGACTACAGCTTTATCCAATAACGATGAAATTAGAATATCTATTAAAAATATGGACGCCTTGCGAGAGCTATCTTTACATTGAAGGAAAATTAAATATACCTGCAGATATTACAGCAGAGAAGGGTGAATTCAACTTTACAAATAATGGCTTAGCGTTTTTATTTTCTGAAATCCGATATGAAATTAACGGAGTGGAAATACAAAAATTAAAATCTCCTGGAATATCTTCGAGTCTTAAAGGTTTTTGCTCACTCACTCCGAGTGAATTGAACAATCTACAAAATGCTGCTTGGGACGTAGATATGGATGCCAGTGATAATAAACATTTCATGTTAAATAACAAATTCACTGGTTGTATCCCACTCAAACACTTGTTTGGATTTTGTGAAGACTATAAAAAAATACTACTCAACTGTAATCAACAAATAATTTTAAACAGATCATCTACAGATTTTGATGCGATGTACGTTTTGGCGACAATTCCTAATGAAAAACTTAAAAAAGTAGCCATTGAATTAAATAAAACTATTTGGAAGATGCCCATCATCAGAGTTAGTGATAAAGAAAAAATATAACTGTTAAAAGTATTATACTCTCGTAAACCAGTTGCGTGTGCGTTCAGAAATTGGGACTTGAGCGAGTATCCAGTTCTCCCTCAGAACACTTCTCATTCATGGACGGTAAAATCAAGCAGTTTGTTGGAGAAACCTAGATTTGCATTAATTGGACTTCAAACCGATCGAAAAAATAATATATTTAATCCATCAGGACGATAAGATCACTGCTATTTGAAAAACCTAAAAGTACATTTAAACTCTGAAGTATATCCATATGAAGATTTTCGTGCAGATTTCACAAACAACGTTACTGCCATATTGTACAAGGCATAATATGATGAATTCCAGAAATCGTACTACGAGAGAGAGAGTATAGTGACCCTTTACTTCCTAAAAATATTTTTCAACAATTTGTACCAATCATAGTCGTGGATTTATCACGACAGAATGACAACGTAAAATCATCGACTGTAGATTTACGAATTGAATTCGAAACAGACAAAGCCATTCCAGCAAAAACCGCAGCTTATTGTCTCATTTTACACGATCAAATTATAACTTATAACCCGTTTAATGGCGATGAAAGAAAATTGTAAATAATTGGTAAAAATAAAAAATTTTTTTTTTTTAAAACATATGATGTTGTTTTTATTTAATTATTCACCATATTAAAATATAATTATAAACATTTTTTTTTCTGATTATATTACAATAAAATATTATATAATTAATTATTTCAGATAACTTAATCTACGGCTTGCCTTTGCCCTTTCACGCGCTACAAATACTCTTGTCCTCGGTCTGTTGACTTCAGCATAAAAAAAAAATGTGGTTTAAGTATACAACATTATGTAAAATATATTAGTATTACCTCGGTTTCGGGTGAAGAAGATAACCAGCCCCTTGCCAATTGTTTGAGTGCTTTAATCTTTATATCTGCTTTTAAGCAAGTACCTTGGACTGAAATACGTTCTTTTAATTTCTTGACCTCAATGTGCTCCAGATAATCCTCAGCATCGCTAATTTTTGTATCTTTGGGTAACGGCATTTCCTTCCCCAGAAACATTGAAATCTTACAGGCCTGAAGCAATGAAGCAGACCGGACATAAATATTTTTCATCTGAATAACTTCTTCCATGGCATCGCTCAATTGTAAAATCTTTTTAACATTCTCCTTAGTTAACTGCACATTTTGGTCTTGCTGCAAGCATTTGATTGACAGAATGTTGACACCGTTGAATTCCTCTATTGCCATCAATTTAAATTCCTTTAACAGTAAGTGCGATGGAAGTCTAAAGTTTGCGGTGTTAAGAAGTGTATTTAGGGATTGAAACAATTCCACACTCATTTTCGCGCATTGAGAGTTACTTGTAATACAAACAACACAATAATTAAACAAAAGTTCCGGATCTAAGTCAATATGTATATAAACATTGCTATCAATAAAGAATGTGTTACAGTCGATCAGATTATTAACCATTATGAAACGCTGAAAAACACTGAAGGTTAAGCGTAGAAATTGTTACAACTTGAAGAGCGGGTTACGACTGACTTGTCATAAAATCGTGCCATCCTTTTTATGCAGTGCTATCGAACGCTTGTTTAGAGCGGGGATGAATTCCTACTTTTTAGTCAGGATGGGAGTAAAAACTCATATGATGTACAACAGGGTTATGGAACGAAACATAGTGGGGGTATGGATAACAAATATTATGTTATAAAAGAATATTTATTATCATTAACAAGATATTATTATTAATAATTATAAAAAGACTTTTGTAATGGAGTGAGTAGATAGTTCAGCTGACTTGCCGTCTATGAAGTCGGAAAGAGATGGTAGGTAGGATGGCTGTCTGTTAAAATACGTAGGACCATCATTTTCATCGACAGCCTATAAAATATAATTATAAACATTTTTTTTTTTTCTTTCATAAAAATTATATACGACATACGCGTATTGGCCTTGGTTTGGTTTTCCGAATCGGAGCCCATACTGTCTCTAATGGATTCATTGAATGTGTTACTAAATATTCTCTGAGGCGCTTTTCCTCGTCAACACTCTCAGAATAAAATAAAATGTAATACTTAAATATTTTTTCTGATTCTATTTATAGAATAGAAATGTATTTAATAAATTTATTTACTCGTGACTGTGATGGATCGTCTTCATTATATCTTAGCAACGGAGACATACTTGAGTATCTTGGTGGTGAAGGTTGTAGCATTTCTATATCAAAGACTTCAGTATAAAACTAAAATAAATAAAAATCAGTAATTGAAATAAAAATGTTTATAATATGTTTCACCATTAATTCCTCAACATCGTGCATCTCTTTTCTCTTGGTTGGTGAAATAAATTCTGACGGGGTATCAACTATCTAATTTAATGCATATGTTAAATATTTTTATTATAATTTCAAAATATATTCTTACTTTTAACGAATTCTTCGATTTTGTTATCCAATTGATTGCAAGCTGTTCAGTTGCAAATAATATTACTTGGGTTAAAAAACTCTGTTTGTTCTTTGGTATATGTTTCGCGATTAATTCAATATGAATTCCTTTGGTTATTGAAATAACTTCATCGAGTGTAGCGGATTTATCAATATTAAAATCAGTTTTAAAGTATTCGGATATTTGCTCAAGTCGATTTAAAATATTAAGTCTTACTATATTTATTATTCTTGATACGGTTTCAAAAATGATCCACTCTAAATCTTGAATTGTCATAAGATCTCTTCTATTCAATAAAATTCTACATCCGATTGTTTCTTTAGACTCTACGACTAATACATGCTCTCCCCTATATACCATACTTGTGATCAAAACCGATTCACATTCCAAAAAAGTGAATTTTTTATATTTCACAGCGGAATTGAGAATGTGGGATAAAATATTACCCATCAATGAATAAATACGCTTCAAGAAGTCTGGAGAAATATTTACATACGGTGCCGGTGTAATTATTCTCAACACAATATTAAATTTATCTTTTTGGATCGAATCCACATCGGATAATCATCAAACATCTTAAAAACTTGCGATTTTCAAAGTCAATTGTGAAATTTTTACAATCGATGAGTTCGGACGGCGATGTAGGTGCAACATATTTATACAAACGGTTCATTTCACTTATTGGCCCTGCCATATTAATACCGTTAAGGTGTGATTCCTCAGGATGCGATTGTAGACACGCGACTCGTGCGGCTGACGCAGTGCGACCGAAATTTCGGCCGCACCAGCCGCACGGCTCAATGACGGATTCCCTACAATACAAATGTTGACGCACGAGACGCGCGGCTGCCGGATAGTCCAACATTCGTCCAAGCACGTGTGATCAGTTAACAAGTGCTACGTAATACATACTAGTGAAATATTTTTATTATAAAACCAGACATGTTACGAAGTCGAAAAAAAAAATGCTCATCAAACTACTTCTTTTAGAAGAGATCAACGAAGAAGAAACAATACTCGAACATGCCATTAAAATATATAACACGAAAAATACCCACGATTTGTTTCTCACCAGAAAAATTGAAGGGTTTTATAGCATTTTAATTGAAAAACATTTGTTTAAAGATGAACAAAAATTTAGAGAATTTTTTCGATTGAGTTACGATCAATTTAACTATGTTTTAAATATTATTGTTGATGATATCAAAACCAATCCTAGCAATCGTGTCAGACAGCCCATTACACCAGGCGAAAAATTATCAATTACATTAAGGTAAGATTATGTGACTATTATTCCATCAGAAATAAACCCTTTTTTTTTTAAACAACATGTTATATAAATGATGTATAATCACATTTATGGAAATGTATGCACTTCATAACATTTCCTACAAATAATAAAAATTAAAAAATACAAAACAAAAAAATAATGTTTTAATGACAACGCATCATACAACTTGTAATAATAAATAAAAACAAAAAATATTAATGTATGTAATTAAACAAAAGTTAAATTTTTAAAAATTTTCGAAAACAATACAAAATAATAAAATAAACAAAACAAATCAATACCTTATTGTATTATATTAAAAATACCAACATTAAAAAAAAATTACTGGTTTGGTATAATCTCAATTATTTGATGATTGAGGCCAATAATCACCGGATAGATCCGTATATTCACTATCTAATGATGTTCATGTGGAATAATCTCCTATACCGAGGTATGAATTTTCAAATCGGTTTTCTGGAGGACAAAGATGCACAGATTTTGGAAATTCATAACTTGTAGAAGGCCGAGTTGGAACTTGAGAAGCTGGCATATTATCTTTTTGATAATTATTTTTTAGCTCTAGTTCACTAACAATACTTAATATATCCAATTTTGCTTTTACTTTTAATTTTAGAGAAAATTGTTTTACTGTTAACGCCATACTTTTAAAAAAGGCGTCGATTGGATCGTCGTCTTCAATTTTTGTCAGTTCTTCCATCAACTTGTTCCTTTCTTGGCTTCTTTTGTTTAAAACTTCTATTAAGGCATCACTTCGCTTCACTTTTTTGTTTGTTTTTGAATCAGTGGTCAGTTTTTGTTTGGTGGTTTCATGTTCAAGCATCAAAGACGATGGCTGTGGTTCATTTTCCTCAACGTTTTTTTCACTCAGCATACTATCATTAAATATTTCTGTTTCGTTAGCAGCATCAGTGTGATCGTCTTCGTCTATATCTTCTTCATTTAATAATATATTAGACACACTCCTGTAAATAATAATTTTTATTATTTATCAATCCCTTTGCACCTAGCTAGATAAGCTCGGTGAAAAAATATCTTACGGTCTTTCATAAGCTGCCACGTCAAGGAAAGATAAAATATCAGCGAGCTGCCACTTGGTGGGCTTATTTTTTGCAGCTGATCCAGTACTCAAATTTCTGCTTCTTTTTTTTCTATTGTACGTATCTTTTATGTTACGCCAACGCTTTTTGCAATCATCAACTATACGACAACCAAAAAATGTCGATGAAAAACTAAATTAATATCCAGTTCGAGTAAAAAAAAAAAACAACATATTACATAATAATAACTACACGACGGTGTGTGAAAAGCAGAAGTTGTCCATTTTAACTGTGTAACTTAATGATATCACAACAAAAACCCTTCGTAAACTACGTGTAAAAATAGCTAAGTAAAAAAAAAAATATTAGATCTTTGAGCAGTGGCGTATAAGTAGGCTTCAATTTCTGGCGAAGCACAGAAATATTTTGATTTTTAACCCCTAACTAACTTCGTTTGAAAATCCCCATCCACACGAAAAAACACACATTTTTATTGTCTTATTCCATAATTTATTATTACGTTAATTTCCTTATATATATATTATTTATATACATTGTTTATCGTCAAGACAAGAAAATTTTCCATATAAAATGTAAAATATCATATTTATTTTTGTCATACAATGAATTGTATTTAGGAATTTCCTATATGATATACATCGTATATTTATAATTTATAAAATCAAGTATTTATTTGTGTACTATATTTAAATTTAGACCGTAGAATAATATGGAAAAAATGTAAATCAGACGATCTTATAGCAATACTACTTCATATTTATATATTCTGTAATTATATAATTAATGGATTGTTTTAATTTTAACAGATATATGGCTACAGGAGAATCATTACGATCTTTAGGATTTGCATTTCGAATATCTCAGAGTTATATAACTCGTATTATACAGTTGGTCTTAAAAAGTTTAAGCTTACGATTGCCTGGTATATTATTAAAATCTCCATCGAAAGAAGATTTGATTCAAATTGCTCGTGATTTTTTGGGAAAATGGAATTTTCCCAATTGTGTAGGTTCAATCGATGGGAAATATATACAAATATTTTGTCCAGGAAAGAGTGGTACATTATTTTTCAACTACAAAGACTTTTTTTCTATTGTTTTACTAGCTATAGTTGATGCAAACTGTAAATTTATTTACGTCGATATTGGTTCGTATTTAAAGTTTAGCTACGCGGAGTGGAGTGGTACGGGGTTACCCCGCAAAATGTTTGTCCACTACTCCGCTTGTCAAAACTTTGAATAAGTATAACTCATAAACTACTCACCCTAAATTTGTTTTTTAGGTATCGAATTACTCAGAAAATTATTCTGCTTTGGAATATGAAATTAAAAATCTATGTTGTCATTCAAAAAAGTAAAAAACTTAAAAAATTATAAGGATAAAAAATATTTAAAAATATAATTTTTGTATAAAAATGTTGTTTTTTTAACAATTTGAAACTATGTAAAAACATGTATAATTTTAGAAATAATGAGTGTTGTTTGATAAAAGAATCACCCTGTATTATAAATTGATTTAGCAAAAAAAAAAATACCACTTACCACTTTTTGTTTTTAAAACAGATGATATTATCTCCTTCCAAATATTTTCCCTCACCTGTAGGTCTTTATATTCTGGGAGTTTTAAGTCGAACAAGCATGGATGTTGACTTACACATTCAGCTAAAACCGTGTCTTCTTCCAAAGAAAATGAAATTTTCGAGGACATTTTTTTAAAAAAAATTGCAAAACGTACAATATCGAAAAAAAAGTTGAGTGGTCATCAGTCGCGCGGCTGGTGCGTTTTGACTGCCTCCGGAGCGGTCGCAATCGCTCGTCGTCAGTCGTATGCGATTGTCGCGCACGGCTACGGCGGTGTAGGGAAACTAAACAATATGAAAATGGACAAACCAGTGCCGAAATTTCGGTCGCACTGCGTCAGCCGCACGAGTCGCGCGTCTACAATCGCATCCTAAGGAATCACACCTTAAAGTTAAACCGAGATTTACAACTTGACACTGTTAAAACAAAACTATGACTGAATATTAGCGCTTAATTATTAATCGTCATTAAAATTATTATTATTATGAATGGTGGGGGATGATTGAGTTCTGTAAGTTATGTGTCAACTGTTAGTGGGGGTTAGTGGGGGGGGGTTATATTTAGTACGTATACATATATATAGGAAGGAATGGCGGGACTGGTTGCGGTTGCGACATCTATTGCTGGGCGGATGGTGGTGGTAATGTGGCGGTGGTGGAACCTTGGGCGAGTGGCGGGTGGCGGTTCGGGTGGTGGGTGGCGTTGGTGGTGTTTGAACTGTCTATTTATATCTACTGGTATATTAAACAGTATATTAAACTAGGTATATTAAACAATTCTTTAGTAAGCAAACTCTTAAATTTTAAAGTTTTGATTCAAAAAAATTTTTCCTAACGCAGGCTTCCTTTGTGTTAAAGGTTATATGGTTAATGTATCAAATACGATGATACGATTACTTTATTTTCATATATACCGCCAACAGCTGTACTATTCAGTGTGATATCGCCTAGCGGTGGGCGGAGTCACCAACCGCACATTCATTTGGCCGCGACTATAGGTTGATTTTTTTATATTCTCTCCAAGATTTCGTTTCCTTTTCTTTAATATTATTTCATTTTTAGCCGGTCTTCCTGACGGTAAACGTTTACTACCTCTGGTTATTAATGGTAAACATCTTGCTATTGTAGTTGGCTGTACTCTGATTGCTGCTCCTGACCTATTCCTCAATTGTACTGCTTGGTTTCCTGCTGTATGTAAAAATGATTCCCAATTACCTTTACTTTTATTTATTTTTAATCTTGTTTCTAATGTTTTAAGGCCAGATGAAGATGATCCACAATTTTGATGAATTTCTTTGAATAAATAAATTATATAGATTCTTGAGGTACTTGTTGTGAATTAGTTGTGTTCGTTGTAGCTGCAATAATATTTTGATTTGTTAAGGTTGTATTGTTTGAAATGATATTGTTAATTTGAACAGATTCTTCATTATTTATATTTTTTGTAATTGCAACATTAGAATCCAAAAGAAATGACTGAAAAAATTCTTCCGGTAGAGCTTTATCTCCATCTGCCAATAAAGCAATGTTATATCTAACGCTAGGTGTTACAGCAGGAAAATTTTGTGATAGTGTATCAAAATGCATGTAAATAGCACATTGGTGAATACAAAACTGTCCAAATTTACCCTTATTACAAGAACAAATCCCAATTTGCATGTTAACATTGAATGACTTTTCTTTATATTGAACAGTATATTCACAGTCCTTTACTTTTGGTATGTCTTCTTTGTTTATTTCCATAACTTTATTTATTTGAGTTTTCAAAAAAAGGTGTGCATTATGACTTCGGAAGTTTGAAAATTCTCTCAATCTACGACGATAATATTCTTCTAAAGTGGTACATACAAAATCAATTAAAGCAATCACATTATATGCTTTTACCCTTGATAAGACAGTATCCTTAAATATTCGTACGGTGATTTCTGAAAAATTATTTGTATGATGTCCATGACAAGAAACATCTCTCCATGCGATACACCATTTTTCTCGAGTCTAACAATGGTCCTGTAAATATTTTGTCCAGTTCTCATATTTTGAATTAGGTATATATTGCTTTTTCAAATGCTTCTTTAGCCAACACTTTGGGTTTGGATTCTGCATAAACAGTATTTTGAAATGATCGCATTAATTCTATTCTATCCTCTTTTATTATTTGATGTTTACTGTCCCAACACCACCTCCATACAGCTTGACAAACGTGAAAAATACATAGCAAATTTTTACGTTCAGGCCATGTTTTTTCTAATGCGTTAATTTCGGCAGTAGCACAATCAGTCATAAATAGCTGAGGGTAACCATTTCCACCAAAAGAATCATCCAGTAAACTTTTCACTAAACCAAAACCTGTACTATATGAAATGTAACTTTAACCTATATTTAAAATAAATTGTTTTGTTTATTTTTTTTTTTTAATTTAATAAATTATAGATATATTATTTAACTTTAAAAACTGCTGTAAAATACCTTTGGTTATATTAAATGGCTAAAGGAACTGCACCTGCTGCACATGGTGCCATCATAAATGTGATACAGTGATTTTCTGCATCACAAGCACTTGTACTGTCCACAAATACTATTTGTCCTGAGGTCTTTAATTTATGTGCTCTTTTCATAAGTGGAGTAATAATAACAACAGAAAATGGGTCTTTTAAAAATTTTATAGAAATACTTTGCTTTTCATAAATAATTTGCTCTTCTTCAAGTTTCTAAAATTATTGTGTTATAATATATTATCTATTAATAAGAAAGTATTTACTAAATAATTAAATAATATCATAAAGATATCAATTATATTTAAATTATTAATGAAAATAATATTAGGTACCTATGTGAATGTTGTTACTAACAATGTAAATAAGTATTTAAAAAGATATTATTATTATTATTATTTTATAAATGTTAGGTACTAAGTTAAAACCAAAATTAAACATATTTATTATACAGATACTTGCACAAGTATTGATTAACAACATTATTTTGCTGTAATTGAGTAAGTTAAAATTGTATTCAAATTATTACAATTCAAAATAATCACTATAGTATGTTTAGTAGGTATATAAAAAAATATTTATTATTTTGGTAAATTAAATACAAATTAACACTTAAAATGGCAATAATTTAACATTAGTACTGTTCGCGTTTATATGTCATGGTGTTGCATTCGTTTTTGTTTTCGTGCGATGCACTGCGTTGCGTATCGGTGCGTTGCGTAGCCGCGGTCATTGTCGGAGGCGGCGATAAGCCTCCGTGTGCGACAGACCGGTTAAATGTTCGTTGTGTTTTAACATTTTGAATTTTCGGTTATGTTGTCAGTAAAAGTTAAAGTCATGCTCTCAGTGCCACAAGTTTTCTTAAGTTTGCGTGTTTGTCCAGTTTTGTGTGGTGGCACTGAGACACTTATCTTCATTTTGTAGTGTCCGGCGGCATAGCCTTCGTGGTGAATGTCGTCGGCACCGTCGTTCTCTTGTCGCTTACTTCTCGTGGTGTCCACATCAATTCGTTTATGTTCCTGTGTCTACAGCCATTTTCTCATTGAAAAACACGTTTTTGTCACCTCTTTGTTTTTGTGAATCGACCGTCTGGTAAAGTATCGTTCGAGGCAATTTAATATTGTCCAGCGTCTAAACTGTTCATTGTTTATTAGTTTGCCAGCGGTCGCCTGTGAATAACGTTGTTTTGTCAATTGTGTCATCGTTTTTGGGCTGCAGAACACAACAAAGTGTTATTTACGTGATCTTTAATTTATAATACTGCGGTGTGCCGTCTTAGGCAGGTTCATCAAAGTTCAGGTACTGTCGCGTTGGGATAAAATCCGCCATCAATCACAATCTTATGTGAGTATTGGTCGACCATATTTGTTTGTTTTCATTGTTTAAGACCGACGGGCCTAGCCGCCAAAGGCTATTTATTATTATATCATATTGTATTAATTTGTTTTAAGTTTCAATTTATTATATTGTGTGCCGTATGGGCCACATATTTTGTCTTTACTATTTTTTATTGTATCAAGTTGTATCAAGTTCATATTTATTTATTGTGTGCCGTATGGGCCACATATTTTCATTGTTAATTTATTCTATAGTTTTATTGTATTCAGTGTGCCTCTATAAGGCCAGCATTATTTTATCATAAATCATTATTATATTTTGTATTTACTGTTATTATATATTCAGCATTTTTCTATTATAAATTGTTATTACACAATCAGAATTATTTTATCATAAATTATTATTATATTATTATCATTGTTATATGAATTATTGTTGTTATATTTTATTATTATAAGGCTCATTTATTTATGTTATTTAAGGCGAACAAGCCAGCCTATTATGTGTAATTAGGCACTTGCCGCGCCAACAAGTACCATAGTACCTAGGTATTATATTCCTATTTTGGACTTTGGAGTTTGAACAAATATAAAAGCCTAAAGTCAAATTAATTGTAATAATAATTTAAAATTATAACACTAGTATAAATTAATGATAAAAAAGATAAAAGACCACAACTACTCAAAATCCTTTTAAATATTTATAATTCAATTCAAATTCAACACATCCATGATGATTGATTAACTATTTTGACCTACATGACTCCTACTTACCTACTAAATTCTCAATTTTGTTTATACCTACTATGCAATAAGTGTGTGTAATCTTCCTTTAAATACCTTTGTTGTAGATCCTTTTTATATAATACCTATAACTTATAGTCTAAACTTTGTAGTAGATATAATTAATGACTTATCTATAGGTACCTCAACTAAAGCTTGACCAGTACTTGGTACCAAATTCTTTAACCTCCATTTATCATGCCAATTTTGAAGTGTCAGATAAGTAGGATTTTTAAATCCGTTTGCCAAATCTTTCAGTGAGAAATTATCTTCTAATTCTAAAGATTTTTTATGGTGTTTTTAGCTTCAGTTATACTCATTCCATCACTAATACTTCCTCAAATTTTAATTTAATTGTTTGATCTGCTGGTAAAAATCTTAGTGTTGCTGCAGTATCCAGTGTATGATTGTGATTTTCATTTAATTTAATATAAGCAAACAATTCTCTTTGTAATAAATATAATATGATAGATAAAATATAATATTAAATATATTTTATTTTTAATACTTAAATAAAGATAGAAATATTATTTTCAAAATTTACAATTATGTAATTTGATTTCTACCTTTATAAATGAGTCTTTTTTCCTAGTAGAAGCTGTGTTCTTTTTTATTGTGATGGCAATAGAAGCAGAGCAATCTAAATTTTTAGATAAACCTTTTTTATTATCATTATTAGTTACTTTTCTGTAACTACTATGATGACAAATATACACTTTACTGAAATAAATTAAGTTCATTTAAAATTGTAATATACTTTTAGGTAGTTGATGCATTACTTAAAAATATTTTCTAATTTTATTAAAATTTATCCATATTTTTATTTAAATTAAAAAAAAATAAAATTATGGTTATTAATAATTAATAAAATAACACATTGTTATTAGGTAGGTACCTAGGTATATTAAATAAATAAATTGTATATTCTACAAGAAATTTATAATTAATAACAATATCAAATACAAATGTCAATAAATATAATGATTATATTTATCTATAACAGTAATATTAGATTATTCTTTCATTGATATTTTTAATAAATACATAAGTTGAATATTAGGTTACTAATAATATGTTAGGTTATACTACATTACTCTATAACAATAATAATATATTTATTTGCAAATATTCACAGCACTTTGATAAGCTGATAACTTGTGGTAGTTTTATATTCAATTTACAATAAGGTACCTACACAGAATAATATATTAAAATCAAAAATATACAATTTCAAAGTCATTTAAATATTTGTATTTCAAATAAAATTTAAAATGTTTTATCTCATAAAAATTGTTAATATTCATTTTAAGGATTCTACACAAGTTTATTGCTACCAGAAAATTTTTTTCGAATCAAAACATTAATTAAATTTAAGAGTTTGCTTTCTAAAGAACTGTTTAATGCATTTAAATGATGATCCAACTTATAAGTTATATACTATTGATTATAAATAACTAAATATACATTGTATGTAGGTGTAGGTAATAATATATATCTAGTAATAAAGTTAATAGTGTATTATGTTGCTATAGCTTGTTTTTAATGAAATGTACTCATTTAGTTATACTACTACTGTTAAATTGTTGAATAGGTTCCAGTAAAAATGTTAATCTAATTAGAACTAATTATAAATTATTACTGTTATTAGAATTAAAATATATGTGTATTAAGTAAATAACACCTATGATGCTACAATCTTTTTACCATTTGGTAATGATCTCCGAACATTCCATTTAGGGCCGGTTCTACCACCTTTAGATAACTCATAGTTAAACTTATCCATCGGATAATTTGACTTATACCGTTCTACAATGTCTAGTTATCCCTGAAGCTGTTGGTAAAGTTATTGGTAACTTGTCAAACAGTATTACTACTGAATAAGTATTTTATCTGGAGGATAATCTATGGTTATATCGAATTATTATCATATTGTGAAGAGATGTTATAAAAACTGTACCTAATACCTATAGAGTTTTACTATAAAATTGATTTAGTTTAAATTCGAGTCTTATATAAGCTTATAATCATTTTTAACAAAAAAAAATGTTTTGTAATTTTGATATTATATCTGATGAAGATGAATACAATATTGAAGATTTGCCGAAACCACGAAAAAAAAGTATTTCGAAATCGAATGGACGATTTAGAAATGTGGGATGATGATGAATTTTTTATGAGATTTAGACTAAAAAAAACCACAGTTATTGAACTTTTATCTAAAATTGAATTTAATTTAAAGTCAAAAACGAACAGGTAAGTAATTTATTGTATATATTTATATGAAGTTATTGTTATAGGTATATTTATACCTAACTATTTCTAAAGTAAATTAGCCATCAGCAAGAGCAGATTAGGCAGTATTATAATTATAAAATCGGGAATTTTTCACATTAGGTTAGCACTTAGCACGTTGACTGACAATCGATTAATTTTACTGCATATTAAATAGTAATCGTCTATTCGTATCTATATTGACACTTTAAAATATTATTACTGCTATAGCAGAATTCTAAATACCTTCCAAAAAGTGGCATTACTGTTATGTCAGTAATATTTCCAATGGTTACTTATGAAAAAAAAAGTTGAGTTGCCCATATTAAGCATATTATTGCGCATTTTGCACTATTGATTATTATTGATAATTATTTCCGTTTTATATATAGGTTCACATAATCACATGATGGTAATTCCATGTGTCAATTTAAACTTTAAAGCATGCCTATTGAACAAAATGGTACTTCCAAGTGTCCGTCAACGTGTTAGGGTGGTTAAAGCTCTAGAGTGGCTAAACGTTTGAGGGAGGGGGGGCATTCATATGTTTCTATATTAAAAATATAAATTAAAATTCTGTTTTAATTTACTTTTCAGAAACCGTGCCATATTGCCTATAACGAAATTGTTATTGACACTTAGGTTTTACGCATTAGGGACAATTTTGCTTGCTGCTGGAGACTTTGTGGGCGTCAGTAAAACTTCAGCCTGTAATATTGTTCGAACAGTTACTGAAGCTATAGCTTTTTTAAGACCGTTGTATATTAAAATGCCAGACCATCATTGTAGTATTCAGGAAACTAGATTAAAATTTTATAATATAGCACGATTTCCAAGAATTATAGGTGCCATTGATTGTACTCATGTCAAACTTCAATCACCTGGTAATTTATTGAACTACTTCATTCATTATTTATTTTTAAATTATATTAAATTAGGCGACTTACTTTTGTTTATATTTTTAGGAGGAAATATAGCAGAAGTGTATAGAAATAGGAAAGGTTATTTTTCATTAAATGTCCAAGTAAGTAGTCGGAGGACCTTCACTTGAGATTCTTGATATAGTTGCGAGATGGCCTGGTTCGACCCATGACCAAGTCATATTTAACAACTCAACAATACATTTTAAATTTGAAACAAACGAAATGGGAGATAATATTTTATCAGGTGATGGAGGTTATGAATGTCGTCCATATATACTAGTTCCATTAATCTCTCCAAATACAAATGCTGAATTATTATACAACGAATCTCAAATAAGAACTCGAAATACAATAGAAAGTTTGTTTGGAGGATGGAAGAGGAGATTCCCAATATTCTCACTTGGTATAAGAACAACACCAGATAGAGCTCAAGCAATAATAGTAGCTACAGCCGTACTACATAATTTGGCTTCAGTATTAGGAGAATCAATACTTCCAATAGACCCAAATATTATGAACCAAGAACCTATACATGAAGAGTGGAATGCACCATTAGCTGTAGAAGAAAGAGGAAATAATAAAACATCTGTTAGAACGAGTTTAATTAGAGACTATTTTTCAAACCTTTAAAATTTAAGAATATTTAAAACAACTAAATATATTTATATATTTTAACTTTAAATGTATACTAGGAAATATTATTTTATTATTATTATATAATTATATCTTAAAATTATTAAATTCCAAAAAGAACTATTAAGTTAGTAAAAAATTTAAATTAGATCAATTATTTTTGAAGCATTTTCATTTTTAAATCATGTTCTTCTTTTAAAAATTGTATCTTAAGATTATGTTCTTCTTTGTTGTAGTCAATCATTTGTTGAAAATATTTTTTTTGCAGGTCTATAAGTTCTTTTTTACTATGAAGCATTTCTGTAGTGCTGGCTGATATCTGTTTTTGATCAGTAGAAGTAGAACTTTTGAATAGTTTCTTATGGCTATTATAAGTTGTATTTTTTTTTATTCCTATTATAACATAGTTTGTGTTAAATTTGTCACATTATAAATTTATAAATCATATTATTAATAATATATACTATTACAATGATTATTAAATAATATTATATAATATGAATGAAATTATTATGAATATGCAAAAAAATTAAACCATTGTACAGAAGTAGTTTACTTTACAATTTAGTTCATAATATATAGTTAAAAACAATTTGGAGGAGTTTATAGTTGTCATATTTTTAATTTTAATTTTTAAGAACTGTAAATTTAATATTTTAATTGATATTTTTTTAAATAAATTTTATTCAGTATACATTGCACGACTTTTTAAAATACCTGCATTACATATGTTTCACTAATAATATTACTAATAATTGTTCAACTAAAATTGTCCGATGCAACTTTTGTATAGTTGATTCTGCTTTATACCAATCGGTTCAATTCCTTAATTTTTGAAAAATATGCAAATGAAATTATAGAATGAAAGTTGCCAGTAAGCATTTAACATTTTCAATATTTATACTTAATAATTATAAATTAAAGTATCTATTATTATACAAGTATTAAATAGGTATATAGGGAAATGCATTACCATTTACCAAATAAAAACAGAATGAAGATTACACTTTCATTACATATTCATATTATATAGTTTATAAAGTTGAAATATAATACAATATATATAAAGTTACTTTTGATAACAGGAGTATAGCTTGAAGGATTTGTAGGTGGAACTAATAAAGGATGGCGCGGAGTTTATAAGGATGCCGGAGACCAATTCTCAAAGGAAGCATTTGACACATCTGTTAGTGGCACAGTTATAGCAACAGGCCCTTCACTACTATTAACCAACTATGCATAGCAAAATACAATAATAAATATCAATACAAGAATCATAAAATAAAATAAAAAACAATTCTAAAAATAGCAATAGTCCATAATTACATGGTTAAGATCCATAGATAATAAAGAATGGATAGGCCATGTTCCCTTATCACACGTTCCCGAACACATTTTAGCAAAAGTGCCTTTTTTTTTTATTCCATGAATAAATTTTTACTTCCAGCTTTATTCTAATATTCCACTCATTTTTAAAAGTGGGAATTATCAAAACTACAATAAATATAAAATGGGTAGATAATAATATGATGTATAATTATTATAATATAGTCAAAATTAAATAATAAATAAACAATGTTTCTATGCAATAGTTGTGCATACGTACAATATATAATACACATGTATTAATATTTAATAAAATCATAATAAAAAAAAAAATTATACAATATAATAAAATAATAATAGTAAAAAGTTATAATAACGACATAGGTACCTAATAAGTAATATTAAGTAATACCAACAAATTAATTATTTTGTCATTATTCATGATTGAAGAGTACCATTTTAGTAAATTTAGCTCTTGAACGGCCTGATTTTATATTTGTATCATTCACTTTTCGAACTTCATGAAATACACGAATGTCTACATATTTAAAAACAATTAACTTTATAATTTGATTCTTGTGTGTATCTAAAAATGATTCCTGATCAGGGCAGTTTGAAAAAAGTTCTCTGTTATACTTGTACAAATTTTGTTTAATTTTAACCAACAAATATAATTTGTTTTTAATATTGTTGAAATAAGTTGGTGGATAGCTTCGGATTAATCATACTGTTTCTTGACAAACTAGTACTACACTTTTACTGGGGAAGATTAAACCACCACGATTTTTTATAGTAAGTAAAGTATTTCTATTATCATCTGAACTATTGGTAACTAGTGAAGCTTGACAAGTAGGACAAGTGATAGATATTAATATTTTTTTTATTACAAATCCAGCAATATACTGTGATGTATCTTCAACAAATTTTGTAATATTCATATAAGATTCAAAATAATCATGGTCCAAAAGATGAACCTCTGGTTTCCAAGTATCATCAATTTGTTTCTCCTCTACATATGAATTAACTGTTAACATTTTAGTGTTATCCAATATAGAACAGTTGCCAAATTCAGACCCAACTATTTCATTATGTACTAATATGCGTTTGTATGCTGCTTGAAATTGTTTGCATGTTGGGTTGTTGTTGTAGCCTAGTCTACTTCTGATAGCACTGAATGTAGTTTCTATATGATCTTGACTAATTTTGTAGGTAAGTAAATAATTTAGTTTTTCTTTTGATCGTAAATCATTAAACATTTCTACTGCATTTTTAAGTGACATTATCATACCTACAAAACCAGTGGTTCTATTAGAATTGATAATTTTTTTTCCATCAGAAAATTCTAATCCCTTTATGTATGTTATAAATTTGTCAATAAAATCTGTATAAAATAGTATTGTGTTATCTGATATTGATTTGCCATAAGGTTTTGTAGAAAATTTGTTTCTGCTATTGAGAATATCAAAGGCATTATTAATATATTTTATAAATTCTGATGTCGGTCCTGCCTTAATAAATTCATCATTATTTTGCGATAGGTAGGTCAATGCATCTGCTACACTACTACTAAGGGTTTGTGCAGCCAATCTAACATTCATAATTTCATTATGAAAATTAATATGTCTTTTTGTAAGTTTAGTTCCTAGACGTAACCCTTCTTTTTGCTCGAGTTCATAAAGTTTCTTAATGTATTCCCAATTTATTTCTTCTCCCTTAAAATTCTTTATAATAACTCTATTATTCCAAGCATTTCGTATTAATTTTAACATATGCGCAGGATCATAAAAACAAAACAATTTATCTTGTTCACCATTAAGTATAAATGGTTTTGGATTATCTACATTAAAAGTTGCTCCTAATTCTGTACACATTCTTAAATTAACTTTTGCACCATCAAAAGTAACTGAGCACAATGTCACACCAGTTTCACGTAAGAGTTCAATAGCCTTCATTAGTAAATTTGCCCGTTCCTTACCATTTAAACCATCAATCAAGAAATAAGCAATGGGCATTTTCCAGTATCCGTTGATACCAACTACAAGGAATACCAAAGCATTTTTAGCTTCAGGTATATTGTCATTATCGTATGAATATTCAGCTCCCATATTAATATAACCATGTATTTTAAGTTGACTATCTATTTCTACATGTCGACGTATACACATCTCATCAATTACAAGATTACAACAAATAGAACGGTCTTTAGCCATCTTAGAAATTGATTCAAAAGATTCCATTGTAAACCCTGGACTTCCATTCACTACCATGTACCATCTACGCAAAGTCCGAGGATTAGGAAGTAAATTATTAAAAGTTTTTCTAACATATAAATAAGCCTTAAGTGAATAGTATTGTAATGTAACTGAGAATTGCTTTAGTTCTTTTGAATAACATTGTTTAGTCCCAGATAATCCATTTTTAACTAACTTTTCTAAAACATCAGAACCTAATGCCTATAATAAATAAAACAAATTATGGTTTGATTGTAATAATTATTATTTATTTATTTATTTATTTATTTATATGGTAATTACACAGTAATAACTAATAAATAACAATTTTTATAATATATAATATAATAGTAACAATTAATTTAATTAGTTGGAATCAATAAATATAATTTTAAGGTCAATTTAATATACAAACATAAAATTTGGTTCAGGATTTTATTTTTTTTAATTCCAATCAACTGTTAATTATATTATTCAATTAATAAACGACAGAGCTGGGCACTAATAAGTTAGGAACTTAAGTAGTTATACTCATCTTAATTAGTTGCAATGTTAAAAAAAACTTAACTTGAACTAAAAAAAATTACTAACTTGCCCAGCTTTGATCAATAATGACATTAGGATGCCCAGTGAAATTTTAAAAATTGTCACTGGACTTCTTAAGTGAAATTCACTGAATTTAGGGTACCTTTAAATTATCAGCAGCAATTTCTGAAAGTAGACTTTTTTTTTTTAACACGTTAAGTAATCCGTTAAATGAATTAACTTTTTGATGGAGCCTTCTGTTTTTCTGATTTAACAATTTATTTTTGCGTCGTAAACATGATATAGTACATTTGATAACATTTAAATGTCTCTTCGCCCTTTTTGGAGTTGAAAAATTCTCAATAGACAGGTCACCAATTCGTGTACTATTCAAAATTTTCCTTTTTTTGGTTGGATTTGCAGTCATAGAGCAATCAGAAAAACTAAAAAAATAAAAAATAACATACTCGTAACAAGAATACAAACTTAAAAAAACATAAATTATAAAGTTACTTACCTTTTGTTGAAAGAAGTGTCCATTAAACTTATGTTATGTTCTGAATTTTCATTATTATTTGCAATGCTTTCATTTAGATTTCTGGTACTAGGTGTGCAATTCTGATGTACTATTTCTAATTGAGTAGAGCATAGATTTATATTTTCTTCTGGGTTTTCATTACTTACAACATTTTCATCTATGTTTGTGGTACCAGGTATACAATTCTGATGTACTATTTCTAATTGAGTAGAGCATAGATTTATATTTTCTTCTGGGTTTTCATTACTTACAACATTTTCATCTATGTTTGTGGTACCAGGTATACAATTTTGATGTACCACTTCAAATTGAGTAGTGCATAAACTTAGTACAGCAGTAGACCATAGTTTACGTTTGTAACCATTTATATTTTTGAAACATTTTATATCAAAATGTTTTGAACATAACTGATGCCAGTTAGAAACAGTAGTCAGACCTACACTGTCCATCCATTTTTGTCGCAATGCAGCGTCTTTTGGAAACCTATAATAATATAAATTATTTTAAATAAATAATAGATAATAATATTAAAGCTCGTGAATGATATGATACTTACATATGGAATGACAGAGTTTATTAATCAAAACAAATATCTAATTATTAATTTAAAAAATAATATCTTACAGATATTTAAATTTGAATTTAAAATTTGTCCTTTTAAATTTAGTTTTGTAAATAACGTTAAACTAAAATGACAATATTTTTATCATTCATAATAAATACAATATTATCACATTGATTATAAAAATGATTATTAACCACACAGCTGACCACAGTAACCATTATGGTATAAGCACTTTTATGAGACAGAGATATATCTGCTCTCTAGGATCGCGGCACTTTACGTTAAAAGTATAGGAATGGCCTATCCATTCTTTATTATCTATGTTAAGATCAGCTAAATCCAAATTATCATGCTCCAGTAAATCTGATTGCATAAATGAAGAATGCAAAGCTATAGCTACATTAAAAAAGAATTAATAAGTATATGATATCAATGTTGTATATTCAAAGGTGGATATTGGGTGGGGATATACACCCAGAAAGTTCAATAGCCTTCCAAATTGAATTGTACATGCATCCCTGGACAATACATTTAGTAACTTGGGCACAGGACCACCTTCGATGATGCTAGCTGTCATAAAAATAAAATCAACCAAATATTCACCTTGGTGTAAAATGTATTTATCATTAAAACACTATATTAAGCTAACGTGAGACGTTTTTGTTTAATTAATACATTCAACTTTTTGCTAGATACCTTAGAAAATGCTGATAAATTATTAAAAATGAACATAGCCTATAAAAAATTAATCTAAAAAATAAGAGAAGGAAAAAATTCAAATAAAAAACCAATACTATCTAAAAAAATAACAGATCAATAAGAATAATAAGCTTATATAAGTATAAATGTTATGCATGCATAAATATAGTTGTATTGTATTAGTAACATCAAATTTAGTGTGTTGATTTATTTGTGTGTATACTTATTGATGTGCAGATAGAATATTGGTTGGATATGTATCATATTAGGCTATTTAGTAATTATTCCCACATTGTTATTAATTGTGGAACCTATTATGTTAAAGCACTAAAAATTTACACTCATTGTTGTATTCGTGATGTGAAGTTTCTGAATTATTCATGGTATCAACCAAGCCAAAGTCAGGAGCATTATTTTCATTTCTGGTAGTAAGATCTATAAATTTTCAAATATGTTTTTAATTATAATTATTATTTAACTATCCATTTTAAATTAATAATAATTTTACATTGTTACTTTACCATTGTTAAATGTCAATTATGTGAATTAATCAGTGCAATAAATGAAAATAAATGTTACCTTGATCGTTATTGAATTCACTAGGATTCCTAGTAATTGAAATTGATATCAATTTGTGAATCCTTTGTATCACTAATTTTCACAACTCTTTTTTCACCACCACCAGTTTTAAACAACTCTTTGCATTCTTCAGCATACTCTTTCCTTGCACACTTTTTCAACCCATTGTATTTATCTTTTAATGTTTTAACCGATCTAAAATCACTAGTCACATTAACATTAAACTCATTTTGTATCGTTTGCCAGCAACTATCCTTTTGTTTCCACGTTTCTGAATCAGTTTCTTTGTTTTCAATGACATTCTTATACTTCTCCACCAAACTTATCAACCTGTTTACTTCATCACTAGTAAAGTTTTTTGACCGAGATTTATCTTTATTTTTGATTGCCGACATTTTAATTTATAACTTTAATAATAAAATATATTAAAAATATAAAAATCTTAATTAGGTAGGTAACCAGTTCAGTTTTAATTTTTTAAAAGACGTTAGTACGATACTACGATATTAAGAATTAAGATTATGATATTTTAATTATTATCAATAATCAACTATATTTATTACTGATAATACAACAATATCATGGAAAGAATAACAAATTAAAAATGTATTTTAACTACAGGTTAACAATCCAATAGATAGTAATTCATAACACAAATATGATTTGTAGAACACACATTGATAATCAATATAATAAATGTCTTGGATAACGGTATCTAAAAGATAGTTAACTCATACTTTATCTATAGTTGGTAGAACCTTAGTATTAGTTATTTGTTGGTATTCTGATATCCATTTATCTATGTCTTCCATACTCTGTAAGTTACTCCTAACTTCCTCAATATAATTTTTATCTTCAGAAACAGCTTCATTATTAAAGCTTTGAGGATACATTATGGGAAAAATGAGTAATACAATATAATAACTAACTCAGCACTCTTTAAGTATATAGGTAGTATTATAAATTAAATTATAATTATATAATTATATAATTTAAAAATCTTAACTCATAACATAATACCACCGTCACTATTCTAATGCAATATTGTAATATATTAATATATTATTATAATTAATATATTTTCATATATTATGATAAATTGATAAGATTATAATCGCATTATTAATTATGATCGTGAACTTGAAGGCGGCAAATTAAAATAGGCCAATCAGAAGCATCAAATCGATACCGGGTCCATAACATGGTGCAGTATGTTAAAATGCATTCCGGTAACAAATACGGCTTATGACGTTTTTCTCGAGTTTTTTCGAACGATTGAATGGGTACTTCAAAATATTGTTTACTACTATGAACGGGTCGCAGGTTTTTGTGGAGCCGCTATGGTTTCCGCTCACGTTTTTCATCTACTGACTGTGTTCAATACTCTGTTAATTGCATTAGGTATATCGTGTTATGGGCTACGAGATATCTATAAGATATCTACGAGAGATCAAGGCTAAGTTAGTATGACCATGCGTCGTGTCGAGGATAATGCGGATGCTACTATGACCATGACACGTGTCGGGATAGTAAGCGCATCAATAATTATAATGCACTAATGATGCATTTGAGATGTTAGGTTAGGTTTGCAACAACAACTACAAGGACACCTGGTTTCACCCAGAAGGCGACAACTCGACGTAAACAAGAGACGCACCACAATATATAAGGGAGCCCGAAGACCAGCAACGGCAGATGTACCAAAGCTATCAACAACTGAGCACTTTCACGACACTCAGCCACTTATTTTGTTTGTTACATGTATTTCTTTTATACGCAATAAAGACATATTTCGTTATTGAGTTTAACTTTTGTTCAAAATAACCATCTGGATTTAAATCTAATACTGGCACGCAACAATCGTGTATTTTTTTTATTATTGGTCTCGATCTCGAGCCACGGGTCATATTCTCTGTCATAAGTACTGTTTGTTTACCCTGGATGTGTCATGTTTTAAAATAATGTATTATAATATTTTAGGTGAGTTGGTGATCCTAACGAACCTAACGAGTAGTATAAATATGGGGCGTCTGGCTCCATTTTTCAGCGGAGATGAAAAAAGTTTGAGGGGGTATTGTCCCCTTGCAGTGTAAGAAATTCCCGCTGTAAAATGGAGTCAGACGCCCCACGTTGTTTCAGGGAAACCATGAGGCGTTTGGCTCCATTTTTATAAGGACACAAAAAATGTTTTAAGCGGAATGTCCTTCTTTCAGTATAAAAAATCTCTCTATTACTTTTACTGAAAATAAAACATGATTAGTTATTAGTTAAACGAATCATTTTCGTTTAAATTTCTGAAATAAATAAAAACATTTTTTTTTATTATCATTTTGTTTATTTATTTTAAATTAATTAATAGTATTTAACATCAAGTATTTTAAATAAATCAGTTTTTTAATATTATTCACACTAGTTTTCTTACTTCTCTAGTAAAAGGTACATATTCAATAATGCGATCATGAATTAATAAACAATAAGCAGTTACACCTGTAAGAGATTCCGATGCTTCAATTTCCAATTGCACATCTACTGATGATGCTGTAGCCAAATCGTTCTGTTTTTAAGTATCGATAACTACAATTGGAGCGTTCGATAGAAAAGTAGTGGGACTTAATAAGGGGTTTCGTATATTTTTTTCATAGTACGATTCTTGAAACGATGTATATGTCGCATCCATTTAGTGAAATCGCTCATTTCGTGAAGTAGACATCCACTTCATGAAATGTATCCATTTAGTGAAAATGACTTTTTACTACACTATATGGACAATTTTTTAACCTTTTCATGAATTGGATGAAATTCATTTTATCCACATTGTGAAAATTACTATTAATAAGTATAATAATATGGTATAATATAATATAGACTTTAAATATAATGAAATATGAAAATTAAACTATATATTTTCTTAAGCTTTATTCTATATTTTATTATTTATTTTTACAAGGTTGAGAGTTATGACAACGACTATTGCACAACATTTTTTTTTTAAAACAGGCACATCTTGATGTTTGACATGGGCTTTTCGATTTACATGAACAAGGAGAAAAACCTTGTCCCCCTGATATGACTGTCACAATTTCTCGAACAGTTCGCTCTTTGTCCAACACAATCTCGTCCTTCTTTAAAAATGCCTCACATTTTTTAAACAATCTCCTCCATACCATCCTTTAATCATTCCATGTTTAGTTCCTAGCTTATACAGTTTATTTTTTTTTTCAACGATTAGACATATAATATTTGGTGGATCTGTAGGCCCTCTGTCGACTTTTGGAACAGCCATTACCACACAATCATTAACTTCAAGGTCTAGAACAGCTGTGTGACTAGTCTATAAAAGAGAATTATAAATATTTTTATTTTATTTTTAAAATTTTGTTATTTAAAAATTTACCTGCAACATTTTTTCAGCAAATTTTTTAATGCCATCAGAGCCTTTTTTTCGTTGCATTTTAATCTGTTCTTTTTTTCTACATAAGTTACACAATACACATAATAGATCCAGCTTCATCTTGATTTTCCACTTTATTTATTTCAATTTTACATACATCACATGTATAACTAACCGTTGAACATTGTAGAATCTCTTCAATTTCTTCTTCAGTCGTAATAGTTTTAACAAAATTATTTGGAAGTCTTGAACTTGTCAATCCAACTTTTGGGTCATTTCCAAATAACGCGTTATATGGACTTCTACCAATAGTACGGTGAAATGAACAATTTTTTTTGCCACTGAACAAATTGAAGACCGATCGACCATCTCTGGGACACATTGTCTTGCATCTATGCTCTTAACATATGTTCAACGTCTTGATTGGCCCGCTCAATACTACCTTGACTCTGAGGATGCCTTGGACGTCCATGTACAATAACACACTCCGGCCAAAGTTGTTTTAATTCATCGATTACACAGTTAACAAACTCTCGGCCATTATCACTTTGTAAAATACTTGGCGCTCCAAATGTTAGAAAAATACTTAGCAAATGAGTACTGACTTCTATTGCCCTTTTACTTTCCATATGACGGAGGGATATAAATTTTGTATTGTGATCCTGATAGTTAAATATCCATTTATACTTTCCGTCTGGAACAGACTGAAAATCAATTAGATCCACTTGTCCTCTTTCGTTAAAATCATTTGACGTAATAGGTTTAATAACGAGTTTGCGGTTCATTGACTTCTTACAGCTACAAGTTTGACATACTGTTAAAAAAATTTCGATAGCTGGTCTTGGAATGTAGTACTCTTTTTGTACTGCCATACGAAGTTTGACATTTCCACCATGTCCAGTATTTATATGAAAGCTTTTTATTTTGTCATATAAATCTTCATAGCTCACAATATAACCTAACCTAACCTATAAATGCAATTTAAGTTAACTAAAAATTATATTTTTTTATGAAATAGTATTGTCATTATATTACCTAATATTTTCTTCATTTTCTGTAGGTTTGTATATCAAAAACTTTTGGCCCGCAACTTTAAACACTGTATATGTTGCGAGTAAATAATACTCTCGGCGTGTTTTCGTACATCTAAAGATAAAAAAATATATATAATTTCATTTATAGTTTTTATCAATTCAATTAAGCATATTTTTTAACGTTGAAGCAATTAAATACTAGTATAATAATTATAAAAAATTACTGTGTATAAAAATTACATAGATATTACGTTTTATAATCTGGGCTGAGCGTAAGAATGTATTCAGTTTTATATTATGTATGTGATCACTTTAAAAAATACATTAAATATTAAAAAATAAGAGTATGAAAAATATTTAATATTTAAAAATGTTTATAGTTTACTTAAAAATTAAAATATCGTAAAAAACCGACAAGACAATTGATAACGTTCTTACTAAAAAGTTTGATGATATTGGCCAATTCACAATAAGATATAATACAATATAATATAGATAAAAGTAATAATAATAATGATATTATTATTATATTACGCACTGTGAGTACATTAGTGTAGTAACTAAAAATGTATGATTTTGAGAAAATCGAATTTTTAAGTTTTTAATATCTTAAATCTCTAATAAAATAAAAAGTATTTTATTTAAATGTTTGAAACTTTGGTATATATTATATTATTAATTATATTAAGTGTTTTTAAAAAAACTATTTGTGTTTCAATACTATTAAACAATTATTTTATCAATTAAATAATATTTTTTTTTAGTTACTACACTATTGCATTTTAATATTTTTAAATACTTTTAAATATACGTCTATGCATTATAGTAATAACTTAAAATAATACACTACTGCATGGATTGAATTTATTTGTTTCCTCTAATATTATACTATATTATATTGTTTAACGCTCTCAATTTTGCTAGTACGATATAATACACTAGTGCATTGCACATGTATAACTTAAAATTGTCATTTTTTGAGTTACTACACTAATGTACTCACAGTGCATTATTATTTATTAATATTATATTAGCATTTTCCACAAATGGTAACTTTTTGAAATATTTTGACTCTTTTTAAGCTAGCTGTAAATTATAATAGGGCTGGTGATATTTTCGGTAGGTAGGTATACCAATAATTACCGGTGTTTAAAAAATAAGTTCAAAAATATCAGAAATACATAGTTACAATTATTTTTTGTTCTTTGTAATTTGTAATTCGTGTTTTATTCTTATATTTTCATGTTCAATTATTTTTATATTTTATATCATACATTTTTATTTTTTAATTACTTGTATAACTTGACGATGGCTTAATCTATTTAAATTTTTATAATTATGCACAGTAAATTTTTATTGTTTTATTTATTTAATTAAATAAATTCTTACGTTTTAGTTTTAGCAGCTTCAATTTCGGCGATCATTTGAATTTGTTCCTCTTGACTAAAAGGTTTTTTCTTCGGCTTCGTAACATAATATTCTTGTAATTTTTCATAAAATAATACTTTTTCCATATTCTATTATTTTATAAAATAACGTACTAATAATACAACAACTACCAACAACTGCAGGTATATAAGACAGACTGGTAGACAATTGTCAACGGGATCATACGTTATCTGTACATCTGTATATTACTATATATCTGAACAATCATTTTATATCTTATCTTGAAATTACCAGATCGACTGACGAATTAGGGTCCTTTTCCATGAGCGTTTTTAAAACGCGCGAACGAGTGTGAGTTTAGACGCGCGTTTATGAAATGCATTGGAAGAAATACAAGCGTACCCATTTCAACGCGCGTGAGTTTTAAACGCGCGTGAACGCGAGGTCTTGCCTCTACGCGCGTTTTTCGTTTGAGTTTTGAGCTTTAGCTACACGCGCGTTTTAAAAACGCTCGTGGAAAAGGACCCTTAGTTTATACAATGTACGAGTTATAAATTGTGGTGTTGGCGACACTGTAGTGTACTGCGGATTGTGCGGTACACGGTATCCAACACACACACACACACTTCAGTATACAACTCGTGTTTTTTGAAGAATGTTTAATAAATGACGATTCACATAATTAACGATTATAATGTCTTAAAAACTAGAAACACAATAATGGCGACGAAGATGGGATATTGAAAAGCGTTATTATTCAATTCATTACATATGTTAATATTTAGAATTTAAAGAATTTAAAATTATGTATTCATTTTCTTTTCTATTATGATTTGTTGTATTATTATTATTATTATTATTATTATTATTATTTGTAATATTCTTTTAAGAGTTGTCATTGTACTATTTTATATAATGTTATTAATGTTATAAAAGTATATTGTTAAATTAAGTAGGGAGAGATGTGGTGTTGGCGACACTGTAGTGTACTGCGGATTGTGCGGTACACGGTATCCAACACACACACACACACTTCAGTATACAACTCGTGTTTTTTGAAGAATGTTTAATAAATGACGATTCACATAATTAACGATTATAATGTCTTAAAAACTAGAAACACAATAATGGCGACGAAGATGGGATATTGAAAAGCGTTATTATTCAATTCACACCGGAATTCACACGGATCAAAACGGATAAAAAAAAAAAAAAAAATGGCTAAAATCGGTAATATAGAAGAATTCAAATTACAGCAAGAAGATTTCGAAACCTGGGTAGAACGACTAGAATTATATATGCTTGTGAATAAAATAAAAGAGAATAAAGCAGCAATATTTTTAACCTTAATTGGAAGTGAAGGTTATAAAGTACTTAAATCTCTTTGTACTCCAGAATTACCAAAAGATGTCGAGTATGAGAAGCTAGTAAATAATATGAAAAACTATTTGCAACCGAAAGTTTCGATTCTTGCTGAACGTTCAAAATTCCGTAATTGTTTACAAGAAAATAATGAAACGATCACTGAATTTATTACAAAACTTCAAAAATTATCAATATTGTGTAGTTTTGGAAATAACTTGGAGGAAGCATTACGGGATCAAATAGTTCATGGCGTAAGCGACCGTATGCTAAAAAAGAAATTATGCGAAGAACCGGATTTAACTTATGGAAGAACTAAAGAAATATGTCAAGCACACGAGGGCGCAGAGAAAAGCCTGGAGAATTTTCAACAGGCTACGAAAGGAGAAGTTAACTTCATCAAAAAAAAATCATCAAACAAATGGAAGGAACCAAATTGGAAAATGGGGAAAAATGGTGAAAACGCTGACGGCACATGTACATGTTGTGGTAATATGAATCATGTATTTAGTAATTGTTATTTTAAAAATCGAAATTGTGAAATATGTAATAGGAAGGGACATTTAAAAAAGGTTTGTTATTTGAATAAAAACAAAACTGACAAGGTTCAATCTAAGTTTGCAGATGCTAAAAATAAGAATTGTAATAAAAATAATATGGGTACAATGAATAGAAAGGTTTCTAGAAACAAAATAAATAAATCAAATAATTTTTTGGAATCAGATAATTTAGACATAGACACATTATTTCAAATAGAAGCAGTGAACAAAAGAAATAATAACATAACAATTAAAGTTCAAATTGAAAACGAAATAATTGATATGCAATTAGATACAGGTTCAGCCATTTCAGCAATATCTTTATCAGATTATGAAAATAATTTTAATTATTTAACTATTGTTAAAACAAATTTAAATTTAAGAAGTTACTCGGGTGATAGTATTACACCAATTGGTTTAATAAATGTAAAAGTTAAATTTAATGAAAAAGATTATAAATTAAAATTATATATTGTTGAAAATGGTGGTCCACCTTTATTAGGTAATGATTGGTTAAAGTATTTAGGTATTAAGGTTAATATTGATTTTGAAATAAATAATATTACAAGTCAAAATTACTCAAATCAAATTAAAGAATTAGTAATTAAGTTTCCTGAAGTTTTTACTGATAAATTAGGTACTTACAATAAAAATAAATGTAAATTGTATTTGAAAGAAGATTTTAAACCAATTTTCTTTAAACCCAGATCTTTACCATATAAAATTAAAGACCAAGTAGGAGTGGAGCTGGATAGGTTAGTCAAAGAGGGTATATTAACGCCAGTAGAAACTTGTGATTTTGGAACTCCTATAGTACCAGTAATCAAAGCAAATGGATCTATTCGTATTTGCGGGGATTATAAAGTAACTATCAACCCTTTCTTAAAGGTGGATAGGTATCCACTTCCACGAATTGAAGATTTATTTTCTAACATCAGTGGTAGTATAATATGGTCAAAAATTGATTTATCGCAAGCATATACACAATTATTAGTTGAAGAAAATTCTAAAGAAATTCTGACTTTATCAACTCATCAAGGATTATATGTACCAAACAGATTAATGTATGGAATTGCTTCAGCGCCAGGGATTTTTCAGAGGGAGATGGAAAACTTATTTAGGAAAATAGAAAATGTGGTTTGTTTTTTAGATGATATTTTAATTCATAGTGATAGTGTAGCCTCACACATAAATAAATTAAATGAAGTTTTTAACAAGTTAAAAGAATGTGGTTTGACAGTTAGAAAAGAAAAATGTGCATTTTTTCAAGTTGAAATACACTATTTAGGGTACAAAATAAATAAACATGGATTAAATACAAGTGAAACAAAAATTAAAGCAATTGAAGCGCTCGGCCGAACAACGGGACAAGCGCCACTGAGCGCATTTTACAATAGACGCGTTTAAAATATTACGGACCATTTCTGTCCGTGTTGGTTGAACATTGCACGTAGCTCGTTGTTCCATCCGTCTTTTCTTAATCAACTTACCTTAATGTAATAATATCCATTGAGTCTACTAATCGGACAAAATATAATATTTATGTTTAAGTATAAATACGAAAATGAAACACAATACGCAAAACTATTATTATTTCATTTTATTGTTTATACATTTAAAATTTTAAATATTTGATTTATAATATTAAATTTTTAAAAAAAATGTTTCACTTAATATTTATGTTATTTTATTCTTATTTTTATTTTTGACAAACTTGAGTATAATATTAAAAGGAAAAATTAAGTATACAAAATGAAACTGTCATGTAAAATATTCTTTATCTTTTTGATTTAAAATAATAAACCATCAAAAGTTTAGTAAGTCCTGATAAAATTGTTTTTTTTCTTGTGGCAAATAATCGCACATATCAATTAAGTCTTTCTTCTTCTCTTCTGAGATAGGTATGACTTCTGTGTAAATTTCTGGCAAGTTGCACAATGAAGCTAAGTTTATTTTTCTCCCGTATATTTGAAAAATACTCCATGGTTTCAGTATGTTATGACTGCTCCTCAAATATACGTTTGTGGGATCATCACTAGTCACTTTCATCCACATACCTTCTGTGATTTTCATTTTCGTATTCCTTATCAGTGCTTTCTCTACTGGAGTGAAATCTTTAAAATCATTTTGTTGCATCTCGATGACAAAAAAAGGCTTATTCAACCTTGCCTCAGCGATAATATACTTCCAATCTCCAGGAATGAACACCTTTGAATTTTTTTTTTTTTTCGATCAGGGCAAAGTCTCTGTCACAGGGAAGAAAACTATGCCCAGAACATAAAAATTTTTGATTTATTTCAGAGAAATATCGAGACTGAACAAGAAGAGCGTATAAGTTTAAGACACGCCAATTATTATTCTGACCTACACATCGGTCAGACCAAATAATTAATTTCCTTTGCTCTCCAGGTTGCATAATAGTAAATCGATCAACTACGTATTTCAATATGCAAGAGGCTATCTCAGTGGACCCCCTTTTTGCCTGGCACTCATGCCAGAGGCACATGGTAACATCATTACTCCCCATATCATGGATAGCAAAATTATAATTACTTAGCTGTCTTTGATAAAAAATAGAGGAATGTGTAAGATTTGGACAAAAAAGTACTTGTTGCAAATCCACACATAACACAATAATATTTTTATTTTTACGGGCTGTATCTGCATCTTGTTTTAACTGTTTGTACGCTTGATCAGCTTTGCTATGATGTAAATTACTCTGTATTTCGATATACTTCCTTTCCTCTTCAGTTTTTGCAGAAATCAATTTAATGTAGTTCATGTCACAGTACTTACACGTATCTGAACGGGGAACACCAAACCGGAGATTGAACTCCTTAGTAAAAACTTCTTCATACAGTGTCTTACTTGCTTTTACATCAGGGTTTAGTTCAATAAACAAGCTATACATTTTAGATAGACTTAAATCAGGGCTTAAACATTCCTTTTCACTATTTTTCCTACTATAGTGAGAAAGTTGTCTCGGAAAACTATCTATATGTTGTCTAATCATTTGTCTCACCAAATTAGGGATTGCATGAGGTCTATTCCTATGTTTTCCACGACCATCAATCGGAGTATCGATATTATTTTTTATTTTATTTTGAATTGTTTCGACCCGACGCTTGGTAATTTGAAATGTGTCAATAAACGTTAAGCGACATACTTCGAGATCGTCAATGGTATATTTAAAAGTACAAGTACGACGTGACGTTGCATCATTCCTACCGTCCCTACGTCTACCAACTTCTGAAATTTTCATTAGTGACTTAAGTAAGGCTGACTGTTCATCATAAGTAATATTATGGTAATTATTATAAAATCTGATTTTTGTTGGAAGGCTTAAATCGGTACAACCACGTTTAGGACAAGTTTCCGCATTACATACTCGTGCCTGCAATTGTAATATTTACGTAAAAAAACTATAATATTGCTATTTAATTAAACTTTCTATTATAAATGTATAGTAAAATATATAATGAGTGTATGCAGTTCAACTGATGAAAGAAATGTGAATGATTTGGGTAGGTAGCAGAAAATGCATAGAAAAAAGTTAGGTCTATCTATTTATTCACCGAAAATAATATATATGACGTATTGTTGGTAAATAAAATATATTGTATAAATAAATAAAAAAAACAATCGGAAAAATATATTACTGTCAACTACACATATTATAAAATGTAAACTCATAAATTTTTTACATCCCTAGTTTTTGATAATTTTTATTTTTTATTTTACATAACAAGCTCGAGTACCTCAGTTGGTGGAGTTTTTCCAGGAATAATAGCTCCTCGCTTTGATGTGTATGATTCACCAGAATCGCGCAATCTTTTTCTTTTATTTGCAGCCCATTCAGATGGATTAATAGAAGTTTACGCGTTTTATTTAGTCGTATTTCGTCACTTTGAGTAAGTTTGACGGTTAAAGACATTGTCACTAGTCACTACGCAAACAAAAAAAACACTAACACGAAGTATGCGAGAGATATAATGGATTATTATGTTTATATAAATATAAAACTTTGATAGTAATAACACGATTTCCACATATTGCGCAACAATAAGATAACTAGGTACCATATAAATAGATGATACAATTTGACACGTGTCACGTTGTTCCACGATTTAAAACTTAACTTAATATTGCCTTTTAATCTATTTCTTTGTAATTTCAATGCGATAGTGAACATATACAATAAATTATACCCGTGCCCCGTTATTCCACCGATAAACGCAATAATGCCGAGACTGGCGCTTGTCCCGTTGTTCGGCCGAGCGCTTCAATTGTAGAAGCACCAATTCCCACTAACATAACACAAGTTAAGTCTTTTTTAGGGATGGTAAATTATTATTTTAAATTTATTAAAAATAGCACTGAAATATTATATCCATTATATAACCTACTTAAAAAAGGGAATGAATTTGATTGGAATAAGAAATGTGATAATGCTTTTAATGAAATAAAAAAAATTCTAATTTCAGCCCCAATATTAACACATTTCAATCAAAATTACAAAATTAAATTGTCATGCGATGCTAGTGCATATGGTATTGGGGGTGTAATTTCGCATATCTTACCAAACAATGAAGAAAGGCCGATTGCATATACTTCTAGGACGTTGAATCTTGCTGAACAAAGATATTCTCAGATAGACAAGGAGGCATTAGCTATAGTTTTTTGTATTAAAAAATTCCATCAATACTTATATGGGAGACATTTCATTTTATTTACGGATCATAAGCCTCTTACATACATTTTTCATGAAAAAAAAAGTTTACCTCAGGTGGCAACTAATAGGATACAGAGATATGCCTTGTTCTTAGCGAATTATGATTATAGTATTCAGTATGTTAAATCTGAAAATAACCAAAGTGCTGACGCATTATCTAGGTTGGCAATTACACATACAAAGGATACTGAAATGGATGTGCCAACAATCCATTTTGTTAATGACTATTTTCAAGGTATAAATAAAACTATGATACAAAAAGAAACTGAACAAGATGAGGTATTGAGTGTAATTAAAAAATATATTTTAACAGGATGGCCAAATGCTAAGGTTAAAGTAATCCAAGAACCAATTAAATCTTACTACTTACAAAAACATGAATTAATTGTTGAACAGAATTGTATTTTTCTAGGTCACAGATTAGTGGTACCAAAATGTTTACAGGGAATTTTCTTAAATGAACTACACAGTACTCATTTTGGTGTTGTTAAGTTAAAAATGATGGTTAGGAATTATTTTTGGTGGCCACAACTAAACAAACATATTGAGGATTTAGTAGCTTCATGTAGTACCTGTATTAAATACAGAAAAGAACCTACCAAATCTCCATTACATGTATGGGAATATCCAAATGAACCTGGGGAAAGGATACATGCTGATTTTCTGGAACTTAATAAAAAAATGTTTATGGTGATAATAGATGAGTTTTCTAAATGGCCAGAAGTAATACCAATGATTTCAACTACTTCATTAAATACTATAAACATTATGAGGGAATATTTCTCTAGGTATGGTATTTGTCAAACTTTGGTGACTGACAATGGACCACAGTGGACCTCTAAAGAATTTCAAACATTTATTAAAAATAATTGTATAAAACACATCTTAACACCATCTTATCATCCACAAAGCAATGGGGCAGCAGAGAATATGGTAGGCATTTTTAAGGATAAAATGAAAAAAATACTAGATAATACTCCTAATGTAATACAAGCGTATTGTAAATTTTTATTAGATTATAGAAATACTACTCATTGTACCACAGGTAAGAGCCCAGCTGAATTGCATATGAATAGAAAATTAAATAGTAAATTTGATTTAATTATAAAACAGTTCAATAAGGAATCATACATAAATAATAACTTGGATGTAAAAACTAAGGTTGAACTAAGTCAGAATACAACAAAAAAAATATTTGGAGGTAAAAGAAAGGTAAATTTTAAAATAGGTGATACTGTGTTAGCAAGGAATTATAGTAAAGGACAAAAATGGATTACAGGAAAAATTAAAGAAAAAGTAGGAAAAGTAATTTTTATTGTGGACTCTGAGTATGGGCATATTAAGAGACACGTTGATCAACTTTTACTATACAAATTAAAAGAGAGAGATGGGAGTAAAAAAAAAAAAAAAAAAATTGAGATAAGTGATAGTATGAAAGTAAGGCGATCTAAAAGACATATTAATAAACCAAAAAAGTTTTTGTAATAATTAAATTGATAAATTAATTATATATTTGTATTTGTTTCATTTTTTTCTTTTTTTTTTTAATTTTTATACTACCTATCATTATATCATATGTTAATATTTAGAATTTAAAGAATTTAAAATTATGTATTCATTTTCTTTTCTATTATGATTTGTTGTATTATTATTATTATTATTATTATTATTATTTGTAATATTCTTTTAAGAGTTGTCATTGTACTATTTTATATAATGTTATTAATGTTATAAAAGTATATTGTTAAATTAAGTAGGGAGAGATGTGGTGTTGGCGACACTGTAGTGTACTGCGGATTGTGCGGTACACGGTATCCAACACACACACACACACTTCAGTATACAACTCGTGTTTTTTGAAGAATGTTTAATAAATGACGATTCACATAACTAACGATTATAATGTCTTAAAAACTAGAAACACAATATAAATTATAACAAGCAACTTTTATATTTATTTTAAACACAATTACCTAGTGTAAATTGTACAATTACCCAATACCAAAAATACGCATGTCTAGTAGTAATTTTCACAATGTGGATAATATGAATTTCATCCAATTCATGAAAAGGTTAAAAAATTGTCCATATAGTGTAGTAAAAAGTCGTTTTCACTAAATGGATACATTTCATGAAGTGGATGTCCACTTCATAAAATGAGCGATTTCACTAAATGGATGCGACATATACATATCATATAATAAGGTGAAATTATTTTTCGTAAAATCTAAATTCAAATTATCATATGGATAAGCTATTGAGTTAAGAAATACTTTAACGTTTGTTATATTACAGTGATCAAATATACTACAATCTTTTTCTAACGAATTTTTACTTCCTTTTTGTAATCCAATTATGATAAATCGTGGTTTTTCTAATTTTGATGCTGTCTTCAAGTTCCACACTACTTTTTTTGTGGTTCCGAGTTCAGGATATTCAAAAGTTTCAAAAGATTTGAACGGGATAAACAAACTTTTTTCTTTTTCAATAAGTTTTAATAATTTTAACCTTTCTTCATCATCAACAGTAATATGTGGAACCTTCCAAACTATTTTATTCAAATCAACTTTTCCAGAATTTGTACTTGCACTGGTTATTACCTTTAGAGCGTTTAAATCGTTATGACATCGAGTTAATATTAGTTCTAATCTAGAATTAACTAATATCTTTTTAAAGTCTTCAAATAGACCTAACCAATATTTCAACGGAATGCATGCACTAAATTCTCCATTATTATTTGCTGGGTTTGAACTATTTTTAAAAATCCAACCAGCATTTTCATAACAATTATAATTATCAGGTGTACCTGATAGATAACCTTTTAACGAACTGGTAATACCAAGTACACGTGTAATATCTACTTCTATTCCATTGATTTCAAGTCGTATTTGATCAAAGAGATAGGAAAAACCGTTATTAGTAAGTTTTACTTTTCCAGCATCTGATACTTGACCTTCTAAATATATAAAGCTTTCATTCAGATATGGATAAACATCTGTTTGTTGAATTGATATATGTATTTCATCGCTATTATTAAATGAAGTTGTATACGGTGTATATGAATGATATTCGATTTTCGTAATTTTAGAATCGGTTTCAAACGGCGAACTTATATCTAAAATATCACTTTCAGGCATTCTGCTTTAATTTATAACCTAAAGCCTTTAAAATTGTTTTATTTTTCGTTTTTATTTTTTTTACTTTATTCGATGTTACCGGTACCGCTTTAGTCTTTTGACTAACAAGATTTATTTTATGTAATGGGCTTATATTAAATTTTAATCCCATATTAAGATCCGTAACGTTTAATATGTATTTTGATTATTAATTTCTCACCTAAATTGTTTATCGGATTATGATCTTGATCAACTAATTGTATAGTTATTGAATCGATATTTGTTTTATTTAATTTGTAATATATTAGGTTATTTGGTGTTTGAATCAGCTTAGACCCTATGTTCTCACTAGGGGAAAACTCATAAATTGAATGACTTGACATGTGGTTGTTGAATGAACATTGAGCTATATTACACGTTACTTTTATTGAGTTAACACTGATTAAATTTGTCACTTTCTGTGGTCGATGACCATCAATGTGCATGTGTGGTTCATAACTTTTTTTTTCAAACCCCAATAAAGGTCCTATACTGTTCTTTACGTTAAAACGTATTATACCATTACTGAATATGGTTGTTCTAAAATCTATTTGATCAATCCCGATATTAAAAGTTATTTTCTCTGTCGATTTTATTCTAAAGTAATCGTTATCATTATTAAAGTCATCTATTTGGGTCAAAATTTGATTTTTAATATCCTTAATATCGTAACACCCCTTTTTCAGTGTGATAGAACAGATTGGAAATTTATTATTATTTAGTAAACGATCTTGGTTTTCTAAATATATTTCGAAGTTGTTATTAGTTTCGTTTATGTTTGCAAATGTATTATATGTTTGCAAATTTAACAAAGCAATTTCCGAGTCATCGTATACATCAATTGGTGGACAATAATGTACAGATAATGTGGTTGTATTACCAGATAAACTTAAAGTAACTGATTCTTGCATTGTAAAAAATTAAGACATAAATGTCCACAATTAAATGAATTAAAATCTTGATAATTTGTGTAGTTATATTTAATTTTGTTTCCTTTAAAATAGTTTTGTAGTTCAATCGTTGGAGGTAAATCACCGAAGCTATCAAAATATTCAACCTTATCTTTAATTTTGTAAAATGCTACCCAATGACTTCCATCACCTGAAGATACGTCTAAGTTTAATATACCACATTCAATTGTTCGTGGTTTTTTAGGTAAGTCATCTTGTGAAAAGACTCCTCGGAAATGATTGATATTAAACTTTACAATGCATTTTATATTTTCTCTAGATGTGAGTGGTCTGTCAGGTAACGTTTTTATCAGTTTTTTTTCCTTGATCCATTATTGATTAAATTCAATCTGCTACCTTTCTTTATTTTTGAATTTTGAATCGCATTATAAACACTAGCACTCCCAGACATTAAACTACCGAGAGCTGATAACCCCGCGAAAATAGGTATTAAGGGAATTGCACCACCTGTCTGACCTGGTGTTAAAATCAACCTTTTACCAACATTTTTTTTTTTAACGTTTTTTTTTTTTCCGCTAACAGTATACCATTTATTTTTATTTTTGTAGTACGTTTCCGTTTACGTTTACAACCCATTCCTATTTTTCTTTTAGCTTTCATTGCGTTTATTACGGTGTACGCAACGATTTTCTATTTCTAGGTGTATCTTTTGCTTTAAATCTTTCCCAAGCCCGAAGTTCTAACACTTTATGTCTATCTTCTAAATGTTTTCTAGTTGCATGCAAAATATCGTGATCGTAACATGCAGTATCCAACGGGTTTATTCCTTTATCAACACAATCTAGTCACTTTTTTTAATTTTGCACCATGTCAACAATACTAATAGTTTGAAATACGAGCTTCAAACGGATGACTATTTATAAGTGAGTTTACAAATCCTTTACCAGTCTTACCTGATTTACACTTATGAGTTGAACGTATCATTTATAACTGATTATAAAGTAAAAATGCATGAGTATTTATACGAAAAAATGAACTTGATTGAGCAGAAAGATAAATTAGATATTACAAATGTTGATGTTCAGATAGAAAAAAAACCATCAAAACATGGATCATTATTACCTGATACCATACGTGCTATATTAGTTGGTCCTAGTGGTTCAGGAAAAACAAATATAATGTATAATTTAATTACCCACGAAAACGGGTTAAGATTTGAAAATATTTATCTATACTCTAAAACCTCAAATCAAGAAAAATATGTTTTGTTAAAAAAAATAATAGATGATATAAAAGGTGCTAATTTTTTCATTTTTACAAGTGCTGATAAAGTTATAAAACCAAACTTAACTAAAAAAAATTCCATTATAATTTTTGATGACGTTATATGTGGTCCGCAGTCAGTAATCAGAGAATACTTCTCAATTTGTAGACATTCAGGTGCTAGTTCAGTATTTTATTTAGCACAAACATATTCTAAAATACCAAAACAGTTAGTAAGAGATAACTCAAATTTTTTAATAATACTAAAACAAGACGATACAAATTTACGACATATATTCAATGATCATTCGTCTACAGATATGGATTTCATTGAATTTCGGAAAATTTCCCATTTATGTTGGAATCATAGTGATTATGGGTTTATGGTTATTGATAAAACTCGGGAAATGAATGAAGGAAGATATAGATGTGGTTTTCATACTTTTATTAAAATAAAATAAATGTAAGTATAAATATAAATATAAAGTATAACTGAAATTATATACATTGTGTTGTCAATAGTCATACGATACAGTTATATTCATATTATTATTTGAAATGATTAAAGAAAAAGTTTTATTGGAAAATTTAATAACCTCAAAAAAAAATATAAAACGAAAAATAATGGAAATGAAACGTGGTATCATAGGTTCCGACAACTATTTTCGTGAAGCATTTAAACCAATAATAGAACCATTGAGCAACCAAACAGAAAAGAATACACAACCGGCTGATGAAATAAAACCGGAAACTTCAGACGTTAGTGATGATGATAATGATAACGAATTAAATTCATCATTTTCAAATTTTTCCAATAAACGTCCTACATCAAAACGATATGATAAATCATATGGTATGTATTATGATAAAGCCAGTTATTCATATAAAATAGGAGGCTACTCTGTAACTTTTAGTCATGGTAACTTACAGTTATTTAATAAATACTATCCATGGACTGAAGGACTATGGTCTTTACTATGTGAGAAAGAACCAAAAAATACAACTCTACAAGATATGGAATCTTATTATATTTTAAAAACTTCACGAGCTCATTTAAAAGCAGATGGGAAACCTAAAACCTCAAAGTTTCATAAATGGACGAATATTGTAAAACCTCTATACGATAGAATGAAAAATGAGGAAAAGCAATTAAACGAAGAAATAGATAAATTAAATAACTCAAGAACTCCTCGATTAAGTTTAGCACAAATTACCGATCATTTATCTAGATCTAACACTAAACGTAGTAATATTCATAATAATACAACTATACCAAATGATCCATTTGAATTTCGTCCAACAGCAAACAGTTCTATGACTACAGATCCAAAGAATGAAAAAATGTTTAATTTTATTGCAACCCCAAAGGTTAAGAGAGGTTCTGGTTTATATAAAGATGTAATACCTCAAACACAATTAGTTTATTATGACGATCCGAATGAACTAGTAACTAGATTAAATCTTCTAACATCATCACAAAATGTTGGTAATACTGGTGTCAATAATGAAATTATATCAATTTTAGAAGAATTACGCGAGAGAAATATTATAGTATAATGACAATCTTAACCAGTTTAGCTGAGGAGTTACATGGACCAGTGAGAAACATATTTCCTAGACGAAGCGTAGTAATACGGTTTAAAGATGATCTCTGGCAAGCTGATTTAATAGACATGCAACCACGTTCTAGACAAAATAATGGTTTTAAATTCATTTTAATTATTATAGATACATTTACCAAGTATATTGTGTGGGTAAAAGCACTAAAAAATAAAACAGCAAAAGAGTGTACAAAAGGTATAATAAAAATATTAAAAAAAAATCAACCAAAATTATTACAAAAAGATAACAGAACAGAATTTTACAATAATGAATTTCAAAGTATAATGAATAAGTATCATATTAGACATTATTCAACATACAGCAGTATAAAGGCTGGTATGGTTGAACGCGTTATAAGAACAATAAAAAATAAAATTTACAAATATTTTACATCAACAGGTTCATGGAATTGGATAAATTCAATTTTTAAATTAGTATATAATTATAATAATACAAAACATTCAACAATAAAATGTTCACCACACGAAGCTCGGATCAACCCGGTTACAATTAAAAGAAAAACATTACAAATTAATACATCAAATAAACTTAAATTTAAAATTAATGACAAAGTAAGAATATCTAAGTATAAACATAATTTCAGTAAAGGTTATACACCAAATTGGTCAACAGAAGTGTTCACTATTTCTAAAATTTTAAATACAGATCCATTAACTTATCAACTAAAAGATAGTTCAAATAATATATATTAGGCTGTTTTTATACACAAGAATTAAAAAAAAACATTTTTTCCCGACACCTTTCTCATTGAACGTATTATAAAAAAAAATAAAAACAAATTATATGTTAAATGGTTAGGTTTTAACAACAGTCATAATTCGTGGATTGATGTAAACGATACTTTAAAAGTTTAAAACAGTAAATAAACGAAATGTATCAATCAATATTTATTATTTTAATTGTATAAACCATTTTATTATTACAATGTTTGGATCTATTTCATTTTTATGTTAATTTATTTTTTAATTGATTACCGAATGTTATAATTAAATTAAATCCGTTAATTTTTTTATTACCATATCCCTACTAATCTGGCAATCGATGTAAAACTTTGTCTAAAATAAAATAGAGTTCACTTAGATTTTCAATATCGATTTCTAATTTGGAATTATAGGTTTTGAATGAATATTCTAGGTTTGTTCATTCTGAAAAATTAAATGTTATACTGTTTAGCTAATTGTTTAAACATGCATTTTAGTAATAAAAATAAAAATAATGAATAAATAACGTTTTTTGTTTTTTTTTTAAATTGTATTTATCCTATATTTTATTTTATTAATATTATTATTTTTATTGAATACTATATCAATTTTACATAATTAAAAAAAATAAAATAAACTATTTTTTTAAACGATAGTGACCATATGCAATAGTATTTGTTTTATATATTCATATAAGTCACTTTTATTACTATATTATATCTTTATTATTTTAACATTACATTTAATATATATTTTATAAATATTCTGTCTTTTCTAAATCTTACACACTATACACATGCTTGCACAGTGATAAGATAGATCTTATCACTGTTTATATGATTACTATCATTACAACAGTATTAATACCATCACGCATAATAATCCTTTTATCGTCATTCGCACTAAGAGCAATTTTATCTATAGATTTAGAATAAACAAAATGGTGTTTTGATTGTATAAAATTCATGGATTTACATAATTGTTGACTAGCTGAATTATTGATATATGCATTTAATATATTTAAATATTCGTCAAACTTCATGTGATTATTAATAACATATTTTTTAACACCCTTAGCTCTTTTTACTTCATCTTTATTTGTTTTATATGCATAGAGTTTAGGACGTAAAGTAATAAATTCTAATAAGATTTCAGATTTTAATTCGTCTTTAAAATAACCTGGTTGATTTTTTCTACGATCACTAGAACAATAGTGATTTTTCGGGTAATTTGAAGTATCAAAGTAAGAAAATAATTTTCGTTTTATGTCATCGAAAAAGTTAGAAGTTCTTATTTCGTAAACTAACGAATCAGTATCTGAATACACAATGTTAATTTTATTTCTATACATATTTTTCATTACATTATTATGAAAATCATACATTATCGACTTTGAAATATCCAATATTGCAAATCCTACATAAATAAGCTTATCAAATTTAATTTTTTCCTTATTCATATGAATGGCCATTAAATTTTTTGTGTATATAGTTCGATCTTTAAATGTTGTTTTCGACATTAATCGATGTGCTTTTTTTTCGTTAGATACTAGAAACATTGACATACGTTTTCTTACATTTTCCATAGACACTATTCACTAACAGTTTCCAGAATTGTCGTTCAAACTCATTCCTTGACTTAACCCTCATATTTGTACATAAATTTATATATGGTGCCATCCAACGAGATTGTGAAAAACGCAGAATCCTATGAACTTTTTTCACTTTTAATCCATTAACGATGGCCTGTTTCAAATTTCTATAGTGAACTACATAATTAAATTTCGATTCTAATGTTGTTAATAGTTTTTTTACTTTTGAATTGGGAGGACATTTATTCTCAGGTAAAAATGGGAAATCATTATGATTGTCATGTAATTGTTTTGGATAAATAACATCTACTTCTAAAATATAACCATATTCAGCATCATCTTCAATTTGTGTTATATCTATTGTCAAATCGTTAAAACATTCAAAATTTTTATGAGGTAAAGCAGATAGCATTGATTTTCCATATAGATTTACACAGTCCAAGTAAGCTAACCACGTTACAGGTTTGTTTGAATCATAATTAATATTTTGAATATTAGGAATGTTAGCTTTTACATGTCTTTTAACTGAATGACAAATTCCACCACGTAATCCGTTCTCCAGAAAAATTTGAATATCATACTGTTTAAGCCGTTCTAATTTAACATTAGTATGTTTTAACATACAATCGAATGCAAATCCTGGAGCGGTCATAAAATGTGAAGCATCGAGTTTAAGTGTTTGTAAACAAAGATCTCTAAAATTTTCAAAAACATCAGAAAGTAAACATACATCTGTTGCTAAGTATAAGTCACTATATTCTCCTAATGTTTTTATATTAAATTTTTTCCAAACATTATGAGCATGCGCATAATCTTCATCACTAATATCTTCATATTTTAATGAATTATAAAAAAACTGTTTTGGTGGTAAACAAGTTTCATTTAATTTATTAGGATGGTCAATATATTCATAAGGAAACACACCTTTTCATGTAACTAAATTTTATGTCGACAAAGAAAATATTTTTAATGTTTCTCTAAATCTAGTTTTGTCTTCAGATAAATTATCAGCTAGTGAACTAAGAGACTCTGACATAAAACGAAATGTATCAATAAATTTTATATTGAATTTATCTTGAATAGTTTTACTAAATGATATATATTTTTCTGATGAATTAGGTATTACATGAATATCATTTTCATTACAACCAAGTTCACGAACAATAAAATGACTGTCATAGACTAAGTTATGAAAGTATATTGGAATAAATGAAACATTAGTTAATTCAAAATTACAATTTAAACAAACAGCTGATCTAAAACGTCCTGTAAAATGATTATGATCTCTTACTTTAAATAAATTATCGTTTTTAAATGATTTGAAGCAGCATTCACATAATCTAGCATTTTGAAATTTATGCTCTTCATCAACAGTTAATTTGTCCATGGGTATATTTATCTTATAAAGATTATACACTTTTGAACCTATATCTATCATTGTCTTTATGAAATGTTTTGCTGCATTACGATTCCTATAAACATGAAGTTTTGTTGGAATTTTATATTTTTTTATTAAATATTTAGGTATAATGTCATAATCTATTTTTACGTAAAATGCATAACTCATTGGTTTATGTTTATGAGTTATCAATGTCTTAGTTTAAATGTCTTGGTTGTTTATTATAGGTTTTAAATAACATTCGAAATCAGAATAAATTACTATAGGTATTAGTTGAGATCTTTTAAAATTTTTTAAATAAATAGTATCGTCATCACCGTTATCAAACATTACAGGTCTTCCAAGTTTATGTTTTCCACAAATTTTTTTATGTTTTTTTAACCCATCAATACCCCATAGTTTGAATTTACAAGGAATATTACTAAAAACTGTAAAACATCTTTTACATATAATTAATTTAGATTTATGTTTCGTCTTTTGATTACGAATAAGTCTACAAAAATCATTAATAAAACAAAAATGTGACGTTATACCATTATTAATTAAAAGCAGATCAAAATGGTTTTTACTTTCCACATTATTCATATATAACGGGAAAACAACATTTTTATTATCTAAACTAAAAACATTAACTGATACATTATTTAAACGTTCAAATGATTTAATTTGATTAACTGGAGTCGGAAAATCGATACAATGAAAATTTAATCTACTTTTTTTTCAAGTATTTTAAAATATTGATTACTAAATTTAGTTTTATCTGAACGAGTATTATATTTTGTTAAAATTGCATATTTGAAACATTTGTTATCATTATTTTTTACATTTATAACAGCTTTCTTATTCCTTATACATTCTGGTAAAATTACATAAGAAGATCCGGTTAAAGGGTTTACAATATTGATTCTTAATTGTAATGCATCAATTGAATATAAACTCCAACCACTTCCTTTAGTTACAAAATTACTTTCCTCTTTGTTAATTTTATCAAACATTTTTTTTAATAAATTTTCGAAATTTGAATTTGTATATGCCAACACATTCACTGTTTTAAATGAAATATCTCGGTGTTCCTGTGTTAACACATGTACATAAACACAGTCGAGATATAAGTTAAATTTAATACTAGTTTGTTGTGTCATTTTTTTTAATTTACAAACAATCATTTAAAACCGTAGTCAAAAAATTGATTAAAGTCTATGAAATTAAAATCGTTTTTTAAAACAAACGTTTTTGAAAATTTTTTAAACCGATTTAATTGAATAAGTCCGCTTCCAATTACGTTCATACGTGTTCTTTTTGATATTACATTTCGTTGTATTTTACTGTAATTAAAAATAAATAAATTATAATAATAATAATAATATAAAATTTACCATTAAATAACAATAAATAAATTATTATTACTAAATAAAAAAAACGTATTAACCATTTATGCTTATTAAGTCATTATTTATTATTATTACAATCGATATCGTTGACCATTGAACGATCGAGGTTAATTTTTAAAATATTACTGTGTTACTAATAACGATCTATTGTTATTAAAGATAAGTCAATATAATTTTATTATTTTATTTAATATGAACTGATAATATTGCTTTTTTATACATAAATAATTAACTTAGTAGGCTATAACTTAAAGCTGATCTGGTTTTTTTTCAAAATTTTTTTTAGTATCGAATCTCTGGCTTATATATATATATTATATTCATTAATCTTATTCATCCATCAAGTGATATTATGAAAGGTCGTTCTCAATGTCGTTTAATTTTAGATTTAATGTAAGTCTGCGATATAGCTGTAGAAATTAAGTATTAAATCGACATGTTAATATTTGTTAAAATCAAAATCGATTGTAATTATTTTTAACGGATGAGGTTAATTTTTCAATATTAGTATTTTGTAAGAACTTATATTATTTTATTATTTTACTTAATATAAACTGATAATTGTTTTTTATACATATAAATAGTTGAAAATACATTTCGTTAATTTTACATCACTAACTGCGTCTTGTATATAAGTTATATCATGGTTTTGATTACAAATTGAATCACGAGTTTCCTTCAACGATAAAAATCTACCATTTTTAATTGGTAAACGGAAAACTGGTACGGTCTTTATAAACGCGGAATATTGGTACGATCCACGATAGTCAAGGTTTCCCAAACTTAAAAAAAAAAAGACTAAAATATGAACGATTATTTTTAATATTACCGGCAATCGATGGGAAACCTCGAATGACTTTGCGAGTGAAAATAATCGTTATTGTACGATAAAATAAGATTATGATAAGATACGATAAATATCTATTAATCAGTAAATATCATGAACTATGTACACCACTATATAATTTGCAATAGTGGATTGAGTACGTACTATTTTTCACTCAAACAAAAATTTTACTAATACATATTATACAATGAACAATTTTGAAAGTCAAAGAGGTAGTGAATTAATAGTATATAAGAATTATTCATATGTGGTTTTGAGGAAAAATGAAAATTCTATAAGGTGGAAGTGCGCACAAAACACACATTTTAAATGCCCGGGAAAAGTAACAACGAATTTGATCAAACCGGTAAGTCATAATATTATTAAATTATAATATATTTTTATTTATATATTTACGGAAACAACTTAAATTACAGTACATAAATTATTCTAATGAAACTCCACATAACCACACAGCTAATAATAAAATAGAGGAGATAATTGTTGTGAAAAAAAGTATAAAAGATAAGTCTTTAGGAACATGAGAAACCCCAAGTCAAATATTGTCGTCTATCGTGCACAATATTCCAAGTTAGACAATAATTATTTTATTATTTAAAAATTTATAGAATATCGTTTTAATTTTATAATTATATTTGTATAGAGGTTAGGTACCTAGCTGTAGCAGTCGGAAATTTTTCTTCGTTAAAACGAAATATTCGAAATTATCGGCATAAAAATTTACCTAGAGAACCAATGAATTCTGATTTCAATATTCCTGAAGAGTGGAAAACTACAATGGGGGCGGAACCTCGGCCATTCATGATATTTGAACGTAAGCAACCTGATTCAAGAATTTTGATATTTGCTTCTGACTTTGCAATAGATATTCTAGCAAAATCTGAATCATGGTTTATGGATGGTACATTTAAGTGCTCATCTAATATTTTTCAACAACTTTACGTGATAAGAGGAGAATATGAAAGTAAAGTATCTACTTGCGTCTACGCGTTTTTATCAAATAAGACAAAACAATCGTATACAACTGTTTTACAACAAATTATTATTAAATGTATTCAAGTTTCTCGACATCCTAAACCAAAATATGTAACTATGGATTTCGAAATTGCTGCTATGAGTGCAACAAATGACGTGTTTGGTGATATTGTACAAATCAAAGGGTGTATTTTTCATTTATGCCAATCTATATGGCGAAAAGCTTAACAATTAGGCATATGTTCTTTATACAAAAATAACATAGATTTAAGAATAAGTTATGGTATGATTAATGCTTTGGCATTTTTACCCATTAGTGAAGTAATAATGGAATGGTTTATTTATATACAACGATACCTATACAATTATTACCATTACTAAAATATTTTGATGAAATTTATGTTAGTGGGAAGTCTGGGAGCCCAATATTTTCTCCCCACTTTTGGAATGTGCATGAAATTACTTTAAATAATGGCAACAGAACAAATAATTTTTGTGAAGGTTGGAATAGCTATTTTAATAAACTTGTTGGAACAAATAATCCATCATTTTGGTTAGTAGTTAAATGTATACAACAAGATGAAGCCACAACGTGGATTGAAAGAACACTCTTTGAGTCAAATACAAACAATACCTTAATGCCTAAAAGTTCAAAAAAAAAAAAAAATAGTTTGCAAGACAAACTACATAATGAATGTGAGAGCTATTTGAATAAAGAAATTAATATAGGACAATTTTTGAATAATATAGCTAAGTGTACGAAATAGTTTATATTTATTGACTATTAATTTATTATTTTATTATTTTATTGACCATAAATTATATATTGTATTTATTGTAGGTATATTTATTTTAATTGTAAGCTATTTTGTATGAACTTGAAAATTTGTGTGTTTTGTTCATTTTGTAAAAAACATTATTTTTTTGTTTTTAACGTATTATTTAAATTTAACTTGTTGACGATGGTAATTTATCAAAACCCTAAGTAAACATTGTAAATTTGTAAATATTTTAGGACCCCTGAAAATTAAATTTTGAAGAGTACCAGTATTCCGCGTTTTTGATTTCTTTTGTTATAAATTTTATAGACCGTACCAATATTCCGAGCATCTTTTTAATTATATAACCTAATTTATAGTTTAATATAATTTCATTACTTTTAAAATTAATTAATTTTAAATAAAATACTCTATTATTATCAGTATCATATGCAGTCATATTCAACATTATATTTGTATTAAAACCTAATCTTTGTAAAATATTTTTATCTGAATTACCATTCCATAGTAAAATAATTGCATTTTGATTATTAAAATCAAGATAGTTTTTTAAAAAGCTTGTAGTTAGGTTCGACGTTTTTGATTTCATAGCTAAATGTAATTCGTTTAATATAACTTGAAGCTGATCTGGTTTCTTTTCAAAAATTTTTAGTAGCAAATCTCTAGTTTTTATATATGAATAATTATTCATTAATATTATTCTTCCATCAGGTGATATTATTAAAGGTCGACCTCGTAGACGAATAATTTCAGATTTTACGTGAGTCTGTGATATAGCTGCAGAAATAAGTATTAAATCTGTACGTTGATAGTTGCTGAATTCAAAATCAATTATAATTATTTTATTTTTTGGTTTTTGCCTGTAATTAAACAACATCAATTAATAGTATCATAGTATTATTTTTATCTATGTTACTAAAATATATTTTAATAAAAATAAAATACTGATTTCATAATTTTTTATTTTATATAAAATTTAGATTATTGAATGTACTTTATATATTTTATTGATTTATTTTTTTTTATTTATGCGTAATATGAATTTATTTGATATTAAATATTTCATTATTCATCTGATTTTTATTTCACTGAAATTTTGTAAAATATTAAAACATATTTTTTTTATAATCAATAATATAAATATTTTATAGTCACATAACTTATTATTTTTAAAAAATATATAAAAAAATAAAAACAATCATATCTTTTATATTTATTCACTAAGACTAGCAGATTCACCATGCAGCCTAATTAATCTATAATGATATAAACAATATCAAATAAAATAATAATTTTCAATTTCGATTTTATATCATATATTTTTTAATCTGATCGTGTTTTACTATGCCATACTTAATAAGTCATATTTATTAACTTTTATTATATAATATATATATATATAAATATATATTAAAATTGAATTTGAATTCAACCAATTTTATTTTTTTATATTTTATTCATTTTATTTATATTTCATATAATACGTATGTTTTCATTTTATTTTAAATATTTCATAATTCATTTTGATTTTTATTTCACTGAAATTTTGTAAATTATTAAAACATATTTATTTATAATCAATAATATAAATATTTTATAGACACATAACTTATTATTTTTAAAAAAATATATAAATAAATACGATCATATCTTTTATATATTTTGTTCACTAAGACTAACCGATTCACTAGCAGCTTAATTAATCTATAATGATATAAACAATATTCAAATAAAATAATAATTTTTAACTTTGTTTTTATATCATATATTTTTTAATCTGATCGTGTTTTTCAACTTTTATTATACATATTAAATATTGAATTTGAATTCAACCAATTTTATTTTTTTATATTTTATTCATTTTATTTATATTTTCATATTATACGTATGCATTAATTTATATTTTAAATATTTCATTATTCATCAGTAGGATATAAATAGCGGTTCTGCTGCCCCCGCGCACCTCCCCCCCCCCCCCCCAACCTAACCTGTCTCGTCCTTCTACTACGTCAGGTCTCGTCCTTCCCCCCCTACCCCGCCCACGTCTCGTCCTTCTACACCGTCATGTCTCGTCCTTCCCCCCTCCCACCACCACGCCCTCGACTCGTCCTTCTACTACGTCACCGTATGTCTCGTCCTTCTGCCCCGTCGCCGTATGGATCGTCCTCCCCCCACGCACATCTCCACCCGCACCTCCACCTGTTGTCATATATATAATTGTACATAGCATATTATTGTACATGGCATATTATTGTACACAGC